>NW_028175424.1:297500-472500 GCF_965226575.1 Pagrus pagrus
TATACACATATACACATATATATATACACATATATACATATGTATATACACACACATATACATATATATACATATATATATATATATATATACATATATGTGTGTGTGTGTGTGTGTGTGTATATATAACTGATATCATATATATATATATAGCCTACATACACATAGGCTACACACACACACACACACAAAGACACACACACATTGATTGACAATAGTTAAAACATATCTCAATGTACAATGAACATGATACATAATATGCCACAATGGATAATGTTCGTCGAAGTAGATTTTATATGAAGTAATGTATTCTTGTGTTCTCCTAGTAAAGGAAGCCTGTCAGTAAGTATTGTTTAGTTGGTTGGCTCAAAGTTTCTGCTATCGATTAGTCAGACTGGCTACGGTGGCTGGGCTAACAGTAGCCATGTTAGCTAAGGCTATCGCTTTCATTAGCTTTAAGTAGTGTATAGGCCCAAATTTAGACATATTACTTTGCTATCATATCGCAAGAATCCCAAGTGTAATTACTGTCTATATGCCTACATCCCACCAACATAACATCCAAAAGAAACACATAGCCTACGTTCCTTTATTTACGGCAATGTGTTAAGTTAGCATTGTCAAAAAAGACTACAACAATGTATACATTTACGGCAGCACTTGTCGTAAAACCAGCCCAGTGGCATTACATTTGCATATCCATCAGGGGACGGTACCCATCCAACAGTCTCTCAGAAGCATAACGCTCTCTAGCGGCACACACCGTCATGTGTCGGCGGAATATCAGCGGCATAACAGCGGCACACCACTCCGAGGAACGGTATAAGAGTCTGGGGATCGGTAAAAGCCGCTGAGCAGCAATCGACATAACTTTGGCCACCTCTCCGAGGAACGGCATAAGGCTAGGCATCGGTATAAGCCGCTGAGCAGCAATCTACATAACTTTGGCCACCTCTCCGAGGAACGGCATAGGACTCTAGGCATCGGTATAAGCCGCTTAGCAGCAATCGACATAAATTTGGCCACCTCTCCGAGGAACGGCATAAAGCTAGGCATAGGTATAAGCCGCTGAGCAGCAATAGACATAACTTTGGCCACCTCTCCGTGGAACGGCATAAGACTCTAGGCATCGGTATAAGCCGCTGAGCGGCAATCAACATACCTTTGGCCACTTTTCGATCTCGGCGTCACTCACATGTGATGTGCAAATTTTGTCAAACACAGCTGTCATTTCATGGCAGCACTACAGCCATGCATGAGCACCTGAAACGTAAGCACCCTGGAGCTGTGGTGGCATGTACGCCAGAAGGGTAAATTCACGAGTTGAACCGATAAAAGTTATTTGTCTTCGTTATCAGTGACTTACAGCCGTAGCCTATCTGTTTTGTAGTGGTTTGTAGCATATCGTCGCTGTCAAGCAGAAGCCTCCTATCTTCAATATATGGTATTAAATTTACGTGTCACTGTACAGTGGGTACTAGTTTCATTTGGAGGATTTCACGCATGAGTCACGGGAGAGTCACACAGATTTTTTTTTTGGAGGAGTAATTGTGTTTTCACCAGAAGCTGCAATGTGCCCAAACAACCGCCAGGTGGCATCTGTGAGCAGCAGGACGCCTCCATAAGACAGCAGCACGGGGCAGTGAGCACAAATGGGGAATGCAATATAATAATAATACAGCATGGGCGAGCGGTCTTAATAAGCTATAAATGCAGTGCATGCCCAAGCCCTTCAATAAAAATAATTGAAAATATTAATCTGGCAGTGTGTTCAATTATACAATACCTTAGTTCTACTGTTTTGGTCTTAAATCCGTGCCTAATCTGTCCCGTTTTGCTTGCGAAAAGCTGGAAAGCTGACAGCTTGTTTCGCGCGTGCGCACTGTGACACAGAGTAGTACAGTTACTGCTAGAGGCTGTGTTTACTGTAGATGAGCATTTTGAATGGCAAAAAAGCTGTCAGTGAAGCAGCTTATCTGCCAACGCGCATGCGCAAAACTGACTTGTTTGAATTGTTCAGCGGGAAACTGTCAGTGGTTCATTTCATCGTGTAGCCCGGTCAAAATGAGTGAAAATATTAATTCTATTCAGTACAGTGCCGTTTTCGCGGAGAACTTTTGAGGAAAAGAAAACTATAATTTCAAGTGGACGGCCTACTCCTGAAGTAAATATCACAAAAACTGGCCGACCCCCCCTCCCGTCAAACGATCCGGTCTGACAGTGACATATTGCCTGTTCATTCATGAAAACCATCTCGAAACACTCTGTCAAACAAGTGTCAGATCTGTCAATCTGCGGCGCTACTAGCCTAGTTCGCTCATTTTAAAAACACACCGGCAGCAGCGCCTACTGATCTGAGACGTGTCACGTGAGTTACTGTAAATGCTGTGTGGAAAACCAGCTGTGGTCTGTGATTGAGGTGCAGAAGGGTGAGTTTGGAGCTGACGAGAGGATCGCGCTGACGACCGTTTCATTACATTTTTCTCATTGAAAAACTATACAACTGGCATTTAGATTATGTTCTGCACAAAAAAATAAGTGAAATAATAACAATTCGGTTTTAGCAATCAACCGCTTATAGTGATCAAATGTACTCTGGACCAACGTGATCACTATAAGCGGTTTCCACTGTAGTAGTTAAAAACCATATTATATTTTTTATTAATAAATAAATACCCCCCTTACGGGCGCGCATGGTATTGACACTTCAGCATGACCACAGTAAAAGGTCACCGCTCGCCACTGTAATACAGTATAGTTTTTCAATGAGACAAATGTAACGACGGCAGCTACAGTATACGTCTCACTCTCTTTTTTCGGTCCTCAGTCTCGTCAGCTCGAAACACACCCGTCTGTATTTTTAAAATGAGCGAACTACTGTACAGTAAGCCGCAGATTTCTCATTCCCCACCTTGTTTGATTGAGTGTGTTGCTGGATGATTTCTCATGAAGGAACGGGCAATAGCCTGTGTCACTTTTTTTAATTTCAAGTCAAGCGGGGAGGGGGGGATCCTTGTACCTGGGTTACTGTTACCAAGTATACGGAAATAAAAGTAGCGAAGCTCCGGACAGAGTTGCGGTGATTGTATCCACTTTATGATAGGCTACTGTAGATTATGAAAACACATGAGTCTATCACAACAAGGGATTTTCCAGATCAAATCCGTTGGATTATCCATACGAGAGGTAGACTGCCGGTTCTCACGGCCCGGACTTCTGCCAATAGTTTTTTTTTTTTTTGGAGGGTGTGTGTGTGCCGAGCGGACCCCTTTAGAGAGACACGCGTCTGTATGGGACAGGCTTTTATTTAATTTAGAACAAACCTTATGCTCAGCAAAAATTTCTTAGGTCGCCGGATCTGAACCCGATCGAGTTAGTCTGGGCTTCAATGAAACGCTACATTCGCTGTGAGGCCAAACCCAAAAACAGAGATGAACTGATCTCCGCAATAGAGTCATTTTGGAAATATAAGCTCACCAAAGAGGCCTGCAACAAATACATAGATCACTTGGACAAAGTCATTGAACAGGTCATAGCATTAAAGGGAGGACCGACTGGCATGTGACTGCATGGCAGACGGCGAAAAATGCCCAGGGCCGAAGGATCTCGTGCTGAAAGACTGATGCGCACACTACGCAGATCTGAGGACACACTCTGCTTTAAATTACCTACTGTATATCATACTGCACTGTTCTGTATACCTGTCGATTTTTTAAACAAAAATGTTTTATTTGAAGCACGTAGGCTACCATGTATATATCTTATATTTTTGGGAAGTCTGAATTCCAGTCACTACACATCTTATGAACGTGATGTAAAGTAATAACTTTATTTTTTTATATATATTTTTTTTAAATGCAGCCTCTAAAACTAGAATGAAAAATATTTTCCTATGTTCCATCTTCTCGGCTCTATTGAAAGTAATGAGCTTAATAGACATATTAGCGCCTCCATTTATCTCTGACCAATAGGTGTGCTTGTAATAATTGCTGTGACGACAGCTGGACACAATGTAACACATTAGCATCCTCCATTTATCTCTGACTGTTGGAGCCATTTTGTATATTACACATAAGGTGATAAATAATTTAGATTTGTTGGATTTATTCTGATTTTGTATATTTGAGGTTATAAGAGTGCCTATTAGTTAATAACAACTGCGCTCTTCTTATTGGCTGAGATGTGCGTAACGTGATGCGTGCGTACTTTGGTTCAGTGATGATTATGGAGGCGAGGAGAGCACACTAGTTTTTGACCGTGCTAATGATTATTGCCTGATTTTGGATTGCTACAGTTTTATTTTTTGTTGTAACTTGAATAAAGGTTTCAATAAACCCACGTGAGAAAGAACTGTGGAGTTTTTGTGGCCTAAGACACGCGTCAACTACATGCTCACGCTCCATAATTTTAGTGTGTGTTTAAAAAGTAAAAAGAGATGGAGTCACACTTACACTGACCAATGGGTGTGTTTGTGGATACTTCACTCAAGTACATTGTCAGACAAAAGTCCTGCCCCCCACAGTACTTCACACAGCTGTTTGCTTTGAACAGAAAAACCGGTTCCTACAGTAGCTCTCCTCACACTTTTCAGTTCATAAGTGAAGAAATTTCGTCGTGTTTCATGTAATAAATTTCACATGTAAGGGGAGCTGAACATACAGCCTCCATTCAGAACTCCAAGACACATGTGCCAGATGCACAGAGGCATGCGTAAAACACAGATTGAGACCACTTCATGATGTTTAGTTATTTTTTTTAGTTCATTTTCGTTTCTTTTGGATTTTTGTGCGTATTACTGAGCTGTTTTGGTCCATGTTTGTAAGCCTTTTTTCCCCTGGATTATATTTTCTAAAGTTGCAACAATATAGTAATATAATATATATTGTTTTCGTTTCATTTCGTTAAGTATAAATCAATCAATCCATTTTCTTTGAAACTATGAGATTGTAGAGCACCTAAAAACCAAAGCACCAGTTCACTGTAGCGATTTTCATACACACACCCAGTCTCGCTTTCAATAAAACACACTCGCATTCTATTACAATCGGTGAAATATATGAAAACACAATTTAAAAAATGACAGTTTTTTGTTTGGGTAAGCTTCATATTTAAAAGCGCAATGTTCAGCTGTCAGAAATTAAAAGCAGCCTCCTCTTGTTATATTTGCAGCAACACTGTTGCTTCAGGCTGTGATCAGCTTTTTTGTATCGCTCATAGCCTACTTTCCATTAAAACAACCTGCTGCTCTTGGCTGAAATCAGCCCGTTGTGGCTCCATTCTACGATTAAAGTAGTATCAACAAAGTCACTGTTAACAAAATTAACATCTAATCTGTCCCTTCAAATTGTGTGTTTGGAGCAGCTGCAGACAGATGTGCATTAATGCTCCGCTCGTGAGTCCAGCTGCATCGGGTCCAGGCTGCTGGCACGACCGAAGCAGCTTAGAGACTGTTTAAACGAGCGATCGTGGGCTATAAGTGGATTGTTACATTCACGAGAACTTGCAGAAAATAGATATGAGACAATTTGCTAAAACTTGGAGCCAGACCCGGCCAGGCTACAGGAGAGATCAAAAATATGGAGGGGGACAGGACCCCCATGAGAACCACTGATCCTGTTGAACGTAACCACTGTGAAACAATAAAAAACAACATTGATCTGATTTACCGGCGTAGCGCTCCCTCTCTCCATTCACTCTCTAGCTCTCTCGACCACAGCTGCAAATTAAGTAGCCTATGGCCTATGAACAGCGCCACTCTCCATTGCAGCTATGTTGTGGTCAAATGTGGAATTATCCCCAAATCTTTTGAGCTGCATTTCAGTATGATGCTTCCACCTAGTGGCTACAATGTGACCTACAATTTCACGCAACGCGTGAATCACGCTTTCCGTGAGGGAAACCTCTATTTGAAACTAGTACCAACTGTAGGTAGTAAGCTACAAACCTACGAGCAAATAGAACGGAAATGGACATATTCATCCAATAGTGTGCAACCAAAAAGTGATTTATTAAAATTCAAAGTTATTAAAAATGCAACAGATCTCGAATGACAACAACTGCGGTTGTTGTGAACCCAAGCTCTGCCGTGCATCATAACATGACAAGAGGCCGGCTGGAGATAAGCTCTTTGAATACATTCATTGGTTAATAATGTATACAGACGTGAAGGGTGGCCAGTAAAATCGATTATAAAAAAATAGTCGAAAAAAGTCAAATTTGCAAATAAGAGGTTTTTGTCTGACAGCAACAATATCAGTAATAATTCATGTGTAGGATATTAAATCAGTACAAAACAGTAATAATATAAATTGGATAAGACACTGAATAGTAAACCTCCACTTAATGCAATGATTTATAACAATAATAATTCATTTGTAAGATATGTAATCAATTAAAAACTGTAATAATTACTATCAGGCATGACAACGTGATGATGCATAGATTTCAGCTTCTTAAATGATACACAATTCTGTTTTGTTCTCTCTTTTAGTAGTTCCAGTGCCAAGAAAAGGCGTGTAGATGACTTTGTTGTCAGAAGAGGCACATGAACCCCTCCAATGGCTCAAGTCTTGACAGAAAGCATCGTCAACATGATAGTCAATGACATCAAATCAAATCAAATTTTATTTGTATAGCCCAAATTCACAAATCACAGTTGCCTCAGAGGGCTTTACAATCTGTACAGAGACGACACCCTCTGTCCTTCGACCCTCGATTCGAGTGAGGAAAAACTTGCCCCAAAAAAAAGGCCCTTTTAACAGGGAAAAAAAAAATGCGGAAGAAACCTCAGGGAGAGCCACAGAGGAGGGATCCCTCTCCCAGGACGGACAGACGTGCAATAGATGTCGCATGTACAGAGCAGATCAACGAGATCACAATGTATTCAATTATAAGCGATGGTTGACAGGAGTGAAAGTACATTAAGATGTATTACAGCAATAATAATGAAATACACATGGAAATGTGATTACTAGTGATAACAGTAGTAGTGATTAATGGTAAGGATGGTATGTAGTAATGCATTACAATAATAGTAGTGGAACGTATGTAACAGAGATGTGACTAATATTAGAGACAGTAGTGGTGGGTGTCAGGCAGGGTCATGGCAGTAGGCGCATCCACGATCAGGCAGGGCCATAGCAGTAGGCGCATCCACGATCAGGCAGGGCCATAGCAGTGGGCGCATCCACGATCCACGACCCGGGCGCGGCCAGGATCCATGGGAGCCTGTAGGACTAGAAAGCACAAGGACTCCGGGGAAGAAGTAAGTCAGTGACATGCAGAGATGGGGCATGTATACAGGCATAATGTATACAGATGGAGAGGAGAGGAGAGGGGAGGAGAGAGAAGCTCAGTGTGTCATTGTCCCCCAGACTAGGCCTATAGCAGCATAACTAAGAGCTGGTCCAAGACAGGCCTGGGCCTGTCCTGGCCCAGCCCTAACTATAAGCTCTTATCGAAGAGGAAGGTCTTAAGTCTATTCTTAAAGGTAGAGAGGGTGTCCGCCTCCCGGACCAAAACAGGAAGATGGTTCCACAGAAGAGGAGCTTGATAACTGAAGGCTCTGGCTCCCATTCTACTTTTGGAGACTTTAAGAACTACAAGTAATCCTGCGTTCTGGGAGCGTAATGCTCTAGTTGGGTGATAGGGTAGTATGAGCTCCTGGAGATATGATGGTGCCTGACCATTAACAGCTTTGTAAGTGAGGAGAAGGATTTTAAACTCTATTCTTGATTTTACAGGGAGCCAGTGCAGAGAGGCCAATACAGGAGTAATATGATCTCTTTTCTTAGTTCCTGTCAGTACACGTGCTGCAGCATTCTGGACCAGCTGGAGACTCTTTAGAGACTTGTTAGGGCAGCCTGATAATAGAGAATTACAATAGTCCAGCCTGGACGTAACAAATGCATGGACTAGCTTTTCTGCGTCTTTTTGAGACAGGATGGGCCTGATTTTTGCAATGTTACTTAGATGAAAAAATGCAGACCTTGAAATTTGTTTTATGTGGGAGTTGAAGGACATATCTTGATCAAAGATAACTCCCAGATTCCTGACGGTGGTGCTGGAGGCCAAGTTAATGCCATCCAAACTCGCTATATCATTAGATAATGCATCTCTAAGGTGTTTAGGACCAAGTACTATAACTTCGGTTTTATCTGAGTTTAACAGCAGAAAATTGCAGGTCATCCAGGTCTTAATGTCCTTGAGACATGCATGGAGGTTAGTAAGCTGATTAGTTTCATTTGGCTTTATTGATAGGTATAACTGTGTATCATCTGCATAACAATGAAAGTTTATGGAGTGTTTCCGAATTATATTTCCTAGAGGGAGCGTATATAAGGTGAATAGTATGGGTCCAAGCACGGAGCCTTGAGGAACACCATGACTAACCTTGGTATACAGGGATGACTCATCATTAACATGTACAAACTGAAATCGATCCGATAAATGGGACATAAACCAGTTTAATGCGGGTCCTTTAATGCCAATTAAGTGTTCCAGTCTCTGTAGTAGAATGTGATGATCAATGGTATCAAATGCAGCACTAAGATCTAGTAAGACCAGGACAGAGACAAGTCATTCGTCAGAAGCGATGAGGAGGTCATTTGTAACTTTCACCAGTGCCGTCTCTGTGCTATGATGTGCTCTAAAACCTGATTGAAAATCCTCATATAAACTATTTTTATGAAGAAAGTCACATAGCTGGTTGGCGACCGCTTTCTCAAGGATCTTGGAGAGGAAAGGGAGGTTGGATATAGGTCTATAGTTGGCTAAAGCTTCTGGGTCAAGATTAGGCTTTTTAAGGAGCGGTCTAATTACAGCTAGTTTAAAGGATTGTGGTACGTATCCTGTTAATAGAGACAGGTTGATCATTTCTAGTAGAGATGTGCTAATTAAAGGTAAAGTTTCTTTCAGCAACCTAGTTGGGATGGGGTCTAGGAGACAAGTTGTTGGTCTAGATGAAGAAACCATCGAAGTTAGTTGGTGGAGGTCGATGGGAGAGAAGCAGTCTAAATATAAGTCAGAATTTACAACTGTTTCTGAGGTTCCTGTGTTTAAAGATACAATAGTGCCAGTTGAGGGCAAGCGATGATGGATTTTGTCTCTAATAGTTAAAATTTTATCATTAAAGAAGCTCATGAAGTCATTACTACTGAGCGTTGTAGGAATACATGGTTCAGTAGAGCTGTGACTTTCTGTCAGCCTGGCTACAGTGCTGAAAAGAAACCTGGTGTTGTTTTTGTTTTCCTCTATTAATGACGAGTAATAGCTTGCTCTGGCATTGCGGAGGGCCTTCCTATATATTTTAAGGCTATCTTTCCAGGCTAAGCGGGATTCTTCCAAGTTGGTGGAACGCCATTTCCTTTCAAATTTCCGTGATGTTTGCTTCAATTTGCGGGTATCCGAGTTATACCAGGGTGCTAACCTCCTGTGCTTTATAGGTTTCCTTTTCAGGGGGGCAATAGAGTCCAGTGTTGTTCGCAATGAGCCTGCAGTGCTATCAACAAGATGATCGATTTGTGAGGAACTGAGGTTAGCGGAGGAGTCCTCTATTATATTAAGACATGGCATTGAATTTAGTGCCAGCGGTATAATTTCCTTAAATTTAGCTACAGCACTATCAGATAGACATCTAGTGAAGGAGTTTTTGCCTAATGGTGTGTAGTCCAGTAATAGAACTTCAAAAGTTATTAAGTGATGGTCTGATAAAAGAGGATTCTGTGGAGAAACTGTTAGATTTTCAATCTCGATACCATAAGCTAGAACAAGGTCAAGGGTGTGGTCAAAACAGTGAGTTGGTTTATGTACACACTGAGAGAAGCCAATGGAGTCTAATAATGAGATAAATGCAGTACTAAGGCTATCATTAACGGCATCCACATGAATATTAAAATCACCTACAATAATTACTTTATCTGATTTGAGGACTATACTTGATAAAAACTCAGAGAATTCAGATAAAAACTCTGAGTAAGGACCAGGTGCTCGATACACTACAACAAATAGAACTGGTTGTAAAGTTTTCCACG
This sequence comes from Pagrus pagrus, assembly GCF_965226575.1. NCBI lineage: Eukaryota > Metazoa > Chordata > Actinopteri > Spariformes > Sparidae > Pagrus > Pagrus pagrus. The sequence goes on from NW_028175424.1 coordinate 307,532, forward strand.
TTGGATGTGAAAGACTCAGAACAAGGCTTTCAAATGAGTTATAATTTAATTTAGGTTTAGGAATGATTGACAGACTTAAGTCATAAATAGCTGCAACACCACCTCCTCGGCCGGAGCCTCGAGGAATGTGAGTATTAATATGACTGGGTGGAGTGGATTCATTCAGGCTGACATATTCTTCAGGATGCAGCCAAGTTTCAGTAAGACAGAATAAATCAATATTACAGTCTGAAATTAAGTCATTTACTAGTACAGCTTTCGATGACAGGGATCTGATATTTAGGAGTCCGCATTTAATTCTCGTCTTGTTTTGAGATTGCAGAGTTGCTGTTAATTTTTATTAGATTTTCATGCACAACTCCTCTTCTGTGGACTTTTGATTTGATTAATTTAATTAATTTAGGTGGTCGGGGGGCAGACACAGTCTCAATGGAGCAACTGATCTAATGGAAGCTCAGAGAAGCGTGTAAGACTGCAGCTCTGCCTCCTGGTCTCAACTCTGGGTTGTCAGGCTGGTTGTTGGCTAATGAAATGGGTTAAACTTCTAGAGATGAGAGCCGCTCCGTCCAAAGTGGGATGGATGCCGTCTCTCCTGATGAGACCAGGTTTTCCCCAGAAAGTCCGCCAATTATCAACAAAGCCCACATCGTTTGCTGGACACCACCTTGACAGCCAGCGGTTGAATGATGACATGCGGCTGAACATGTCATCACTGGTTAGGTTTGGCAGGGGCCCGGAGAAAACTACGGAGTCCGACATTGTTTTGGCATAGCTACACACCGACTCAACATTAATCTATCTTATAGACGTCCTTAAATCAACTAAGAGCAAGATTGCCCTGACAGCTGATGCCTGGACCAGTATTGCCACAGAGGCATATTTTGGCATCACTTGTCACTTTAAGTGATGACTGGGAACTCACTAGCTTCTGCCTCACCACCATGCCACTGGAAGAACGACACACTGGAGTTAACATTGCTGCATGGATTGAGTATGCCATGGCAAGGTTTGAGGTCCCTGCTAGCAAGATTGTGGCTGTTGTCCATGACAATGGCTCCAATGTTGACACAGTGCTGGCTGCAAACATTTTGAAAGAAAAGCATGGGTGGAATTCAGTCCGCTGTGCAGGCCACACTTGGCCACAATAGGTGATCGGTCATGCTCTGAAACATCCTCAGATCACTAAAACACTAGGAGCAGCGAGGTGTCTTGTAGAGCACTTCAAAAGAAGTGAACTAGCCTCAAGCAAGCTGAAGACCAAATAGAAACAAATGGGAATCCCAGAGAAGAAATTTATCCAAGATGTCTCTACTAGGTGGAATAGCACCTTTTACATGGTGACTCGTCTGCTAGAACAGAGATGGCCGCTGACTGCAACATTGTCTAACCCAAACAGTAACACAGAAAGGGAAACAGCATCTCGACCTGAAACCAGACCAGTCGGCCTTGCTTGAGGAACTGGCAAAAGCTCTTCAGGCCTTTGAAAGTGCCACTGTCTACCTGAGTGGTGAAACCTATGCTACCGCCTCTGCCCTGCCTCCTCTGGTCAGAGGGCTTCAGAAGTCCACTCAGACCACCTATGATACAGCTTCTGTTTCTGGCATTCCAGGCAGCTGCTTCACAGGAGACAACTGCACGCTGGTCCAGAGAAGTCACTGTCAAAGATGACAACACAAACACACAGATCATTGCAGCTGCACTGGACCCGCGTTTTCAGAAACTGAACACTGAACCTGGTGTCAGAAATTTCAAAGTAAAGTCCAATCTCTTGCCTTACAGTCCATGCAAGAAGAAACTGCAAAGAGGCAGTGTGCCAGTGAGAATGAGGAAGCCATTACATGTGCTAAGAGAACTTCAAATGGGTCTCTTGATTCACTGTTTGGATGTGACTCCTCAACAGATACTGACAGTGAGACTGCTGAACAGGATGCTCACAACCAAGCTATCACCAACGAGGCAAGATTTATGTGTTTAAATAAGAACAGTTCTTATTAATTAACATTTAACATCAACTGTAACATGCCATACTTTTTCACAAGCCTAATTTTCATCTGTTGTCCCATTGCAGGTACTGATGTACTTTAATCCCCTATCTTGGTGGAAGTCAAATGAAGCAAAATATCCAAGTCTTGCATCATTAGCCTGGTCATTCTTGTGCATTCCTGCCACTTCTACTCCTTCTGAGCGACTGTTCTCAGCTGCTGGGAACATAACCTCCAAGAAGAGAGCCAGCCTCACACCTGAGTATGTTGATATGCTCACATTCCTGCATTGCAATTTGAAGAATTTGTGAATTATACAGTCATTTGTACTGGATTTTTTTTAATTTTATTTACATTTACTAGTTTTATTTGAAATTTTGGACTTGGCAGCACTATTTCAAAAAGGTATAGTTATAGTATAGTAAAGTTATTTGTACATTATGTTTTTGTTATCACAACTTGCACTTTAATGTATTATTTTGTCAATTTATGTTTCATTAAAATAACAATTTAAAAATGCAGTTGTTTCAAAATATTATGTTTTCAAATACATGTTTCATGGGTTTTTAATTTGCTCTGAGAATATGAGGTAAAGTCGAAAATAATTGTGACTAATCGAAAAAATAATCGTTAGATTAGTCGACAACCAAAATAATCGTTAGTTGCAGCCCTAGTGTTGGCCTTGTATGGCTATTTCCTGGGTTAAAATCCCAGGTGGCGTTGTTGACGACACACACTACACATACACACGCTCACACAAACACACACTCAGACCCGCTCTCGCCACAGTGGCATTAGCATTAGCATCTAGCTGCTCAGGTGATGGCTGGGGCCTGTCGCAGCCTGTTTTAGAAGCATCATTTCTCCCTCGGCCTGCCATCATAGAGTGTCCGCAAGTAAAAAAATAAGTTTACCTATAGTAAAAGGCTGCAGTATTAAGGCTTAAAGCTGGCAGAAAAAATACAAAAGTGTAATATAAAAGTGTAAAAAAAAAAAAATATCATTCCAGCGGAGCCTCTGTGAAACGTGTCTTACATCTTCCTCGTTCCACCAGGGGTCCCCCCCACTGTTGAAATTTAACCGCCGCTGCTAAGGAGAGGAGAGGAGGAGAGGGGAGAGTGCATAGAGGGCTGTGTTTTACCTCAGACATTTATTCTATTAATTATTTTGCATTATGGACGTTTCTGAAGGGGCTATGCCCATAATGAGTCTTAGTGTGATCAGCACTCTACAGAAAATATCAGTTGAACAGGCGGTGCTTCAATCTGGTCCAGGACACATGTGCTTACACAGTGCTAAAAGAATGTGGTCACGTGTGGCCAAGACCACCACTGACTGCGGTCTGAGTCATAAAATCCTAAGGCATTCACACCTGTACTTGGAGCTGTCCACTTATGAACAGGCGCTCACAACAAATAATACCAGGCCTGACCAGCTTGTTTGTTTTAGTGCTGCATCACTAGACTAACAAGAAGCTTCTTTCCACAGGCTGTGAGACTCGATTCATCCTCAGCACTCCACCATGAAAAATAGTTTCCATTTTATGACTAATCTAACCAGATAACAGAAATTCTGACCCGATGACCGGCATTAAGAATGATTACAATAACGTAAAGGTAGGATTTTGTAATATTTTGTTTAGGACAGCAACCGATGGTTATTTTCATGCTGGTTGTTTTCTCCATTAATCCTTTGATCGGTAAAAATATTGAGAACTGTGGTCACAGTAAGCCAGAGGCCCAAGTGACATCTTCACAATGTCCAGTCCAAACCTGAACATTATAAATACAATGAAATGATTTAAAGGAAACGCAGCAAATGTCATACCAGCTGTAAAGCGGCAACCACATGATTTTACTGGAAAAATAACTGAAACCACTATCAAAATTGTTATCAATTAATTTTCTGTCAATCAACTGATTAATCAAATATAAGCAATATATGTAAAAACTGATGAATACTTGAATTTATAACAAACCATATTGTATAAGCCCTTCATTTTTGTGCAAAAAAATAATAATTTCCAGTGTAACTGGTAATAACTATAGCTGTCAGATAAATGTAGTGGAGTAAAAAGTGCAATATTTGCTTCTAAGATGTAGTAAAGTGGAACTTTAAAAGTAATATGAAAAGAAAAGGCTAAATTTAAGTACAAGTATCTCAAATTTGTAATTAAATACATTACTTGACTAAATGTACTAGGGTGCCACCAGACTGAGGCGTGCGTTTTTTAAATTTATTTTACACACCCAGATCTACTTATGTTACTCCAAATAAATGAAAATGTTTCAAAATTCACTTTTGGAAGAAGGTTTCCTGGCACCGACTCCAGATGCTCCATCCTCTGCTGATGGTTGTTTGCGTCTCTTGTGTGTTGGTGGGATGTTATCCCCCTCATCAGCTGCAATAGTTTACTCTGCTGATGGTTCTATGAAATACAAAATATTCAGTCAGACATGTGAGAATGACCACAATTACGGCTGGATGGTACAGCAAAAAATTATCCACAGGCAGGTTTAAGGTGGGTCACAGAGGTGGTTCTTTATTCCTCCACCTCAGCAAACAGCATAACACATCAGTACCACCTCCCCCAGGTTGTTAAAATGGCCCCCATTTATAGGGTGTCACAGCTAATGACCCTGGAAGATTCCATCCACAGGGATCCACTGCCTATCAACATGTTTAACCCACCATTTTTATTCCTATATTTACACCACCTTATCAGTAACAAATACACACCCTCATTTGCCTCCCCTAACAACAAAAATACACATCCCACTTTGTCTTTTTTCCTGGGGGAAGCCTTTTGCCTGCACACCCTGAAGACAAACACTGGTGAGTAAACAATACACTTGACTTCTTCACTGCATGCACTTATTGAGCAACACAATACACATTCTTAGCTTAGCTCCTTGTTGAAGGAATTAACACATTTAATATGCACCTTTAACCCTCTGTCCCGCTGCTCTAGGTGGAGCTGCGTGGCCCACACATCACCCACCTGTAAAACCAAGACCCGACCAAGGACAATAAACGTTCAATAAATACGATAAACATATCCATACAAATGTGCAAAAAACAGTGTTAAAATGTATTGTGCAAATCTCCAATAAAGTGCTGTTGCTCCTCTGCATATGTAGTCACACTCAGTCCATAGTGCGTGGTGCCATGTGTGCAAAGCCTGGTGACGATGTGCTCTTCGTCAGATTTCCTCCTCCCTCTCCCCAAAGAGAACAGTACCTCATTCCTCTGACATTCTGGACAGACAGTCCGCCACCACATTTGACTTCCCTGACCTGTAGTGCACCGTGAAGTCATAGGGCTGCAGGGCCAGGTACCACCTAGCGATGTGCATGTTGGCATCCCTCATGCGATAAAGCCACTGCAAAGACCGATGATCAGTTTCCAGGAAGAAGTGCCGCCCCAGCAGATAATATCTGAGGGTGTCGATGGCCCACTTCATCGCCAAGCACTCCTTTTCCACTGTAGAGTACCTTTGTCTCTCTGTCCAGCAGCTTCCGACTCTCCTTCCACCACCACCTCCTCTCCTTCCACCTCCTGCAGAAACACTGCTCCCAGGCCCACTCCAAAAGTGTCCGTCTGAATGAATGAATGAATGAATGAATGAATGAATGAATGAATCTTTTATTGTCATTATACTGGGTGTACAATGAAACTTTGTTAGACTATTCTCGGTAAAAGACAATTAGTTAGACAATATAAAACATATATTAAAAAAAATTAAAAAACATAAAAGGCACACATGGAGATCAACAGAACAAGACAAGAGCAGCAGTATATATAAAATACAATGTCTGTGCAGCAGAAAGGTATCAGTGCAGCTTCAAATAATGATAATAATAATAATAATAATAATAATAAGTGATAGCAGCAGCATGTATAACATGCGTGTGTATAACAGTGACTGTTATGATAGAAGTGGGATGATGTAGGCAACAGCTCTGGGGTAGAAGCTGTTTCTTAGTCTGTTTGTTTTGGTTCTGATTGTCCTGAACCTTCTGCCAGATGGTAACAGCTCAAACATGGAGTGACCGGGTGTGGGGTGTCTCTAAGGATGCTGAGGGCTTTCTTGTTGAGCCTTTTTGTGTAAATGGTGTCCAGTTCGGGGAGCTTCAACCTGATGACGCGCTGAGCCACCTTCACCACACGATAGAGACTGTAGCGTTCCGCGGCTGTACAGCTGGCGTACCACACTGTGGCGCTGGTGGTCAGGATGGACTCGATGGTGCTTCTGTAGAAGTTGAGGAGTAGTTTGGCCCGCTTCAGTTTCCTCAGGAAAAAGTCTCTGTTGAGCTTTATTGACCAGCTGCATGGTGTTGTTCGTCCATGCCAGCTGGTTCGACAGTGTGACTCCCAGAAACTTCAGCTTTTCTACATCCTTCACCGTCTCCCCATTTATGTGGAGGGGTGCGTACGGTTCCACCTTAGTCCTACAGAAGTCAGCGATCATCTCCTTGGTTTTAGAGGTGTTGAGGATGAGGTCGTTTGCTCCGCACCACTGTATGAGATGATCCACCTCATGCCTGTAAGCTGTCTCATCCTCCTCTGAGATCAAGCCAACTACAGTCGTGTCATCGGCAAACTTAATGACAGTGTCTGAGGGGTAGATGGGGGTGCCTCTATTTTCTGCAGCACCTGTTGCAGGTGCACCATATGCTCCTCCCATGATTGGCTGAAAATAACTACATCATCCAAATATGCAGCCACACAGTCAGATAAATCCCTCAAAACATGGTCCATTAGTCTTTAAAACGTGGCTGGCGCCCCCTGGAGACCAAATGGCATGACCTTAAACAGATACATACCAAATGGTGTTCTGAAAGCTGTCATCTCCTTGGCATCTGGTGCTAAGGCAACCTGCCAGTAGCCCTTGCTGAGGTCCAGTGTGGTGATGTACCGAAAGCTGCACACTGTATTCAGGTATCTGAAATCAATACAAAATCTGAGAGTACCATCTTTCTTTGGGACCAATACAATGGGCCTGCCACTCACTGTTATTCCCAGCTCCAACATCAGCCTAATTTCCTTTTGCAGCAGAGGAATCAACCGCTCAGGAATCCTGTAGCTTTTCTACTGCACTGGGGCATCTCCCTTCAGCCGAATCCTGTGCTGCACCAGTCAGGTGAAAGCTGGTGTCTCCCTGAAGAGTTCTGGGTCAAGCAGGGGCTTCGCCTCTGCCTGCTGGGTGAGAGACAGATGTGACAGGTCCACTTCTGGGCCCTCTGCTGTTGTGGTGGTAGCTGGGAAGAACTTGTCAACAGTATCCTCCTCCTGCACCTCACGGACCAAAAGCTGCTGGTGCACAGGCTCTGAACGCACCTGGACCTCCTCAAGCAGGTTAACATGAAAAGTCTGGTATCTTTTAAACCTGTCCGGCATAAAAAGTTCATGTGTGACCTTACCCGCACGTTTGCTGATTTCATATGGTCCATGCCACTTAGTCAGCAACTTGCTTTCACTGGTTGGCAACAACAACAACAGTACTTTTTGGCCTGGATGAAAGACCCGCTCTCTGGCCTTTTGATCATACCACACCTTCTGGTTTTGTTGAGCCGACTCCATGTGTTCATGTACAAGCGCCATCATCTTCTCCAGTCTCTCCCTCATTTTTACCACATATGCTACCACATTTTCTCCTTCTGGCTTCGAACTCTCCCAGTAATCTTTCAGCAGGTCCAGCGGTCCTCTCACCTGGTGCCCATACAACAGTTCAAACGGAGAGAAGCCCGTAGATGCTTATGGGACCTCTCTGTACGCAAACAGCAGGTATGGCAGCCAGCAGTCCCAATCCGAACCTGTGTGAGACACAAACTTGCGCAGCATGTTTTTCAGTGTCTGGTTATAGCGCTCCATCAGCCCATCCGTCCCACAGTCTGTTAAAATCTCCTTGGGTATGCCTACTCTAGAAAAAAGTTGTAAAAGGCAATCTGCTACTTGTCTAGCTTTGAAAGACCTGAGAGGGAAGGCTTCAGGGTGCCGTGTGGCATAGTCGCACATGACCAAAATGTAAAGGTGGCCTGAGGAACTTTTCTCAAATGGGCCTACAATGTCCATGCCTATCCTCTCAAAAGGTGTATCAATGATGGGCAAAGACTGTAATTGGGTACGTGTAACTCCTCTAGCAGAGGTTAGTTGGCAGGTTTCACAGGAAGCACAGCACTGAGAGACTTGAGTGTACATCCCTGGCCAAACAAAACAGCTTCCAATCCTGTTCAGAGTTTTCTGGAAAGCCAGGTGACCTGCCCATAGAATTGAATGCCCCATCTCCATAACTCTCTGTCTGAACTGTTGTGGCAGTGCTAAAGTCTCATTTTTTTCCCCTTTTCTGATAGAGAAGACCCTCCTTCACCATGTAGGTGTCATCATCTAAACAGCTTGGGTTATTTTGTTGAACACCCTCCACATCTGTCACCTTTTCAAACTACTGCTTCAGTGTCACATCTTGTTTTTGCAGTGAGCTCAAATCTGGGGGAAACTCAAAATCAAGCAGTTCTGGTGGTTAAGGAGAGCTTTGTGCTCCTTGTCTAAGTGAACCCTTTAGCTTCTCCCGTCTTCACTGTGCTTGTGACTTGTGAGGTTTAACTGGCCCTGCTTCCCAGTCTACCTCAAAGAAAGGCAGCTCTCTGAGGACTCCCTCTGCACTCTGGTGGTGACACAGGCAATGTGACTGAATCACTCAATGGCTCACTGAAATCGGCTACTGAACTCTGATCCTCCTCACTGCTCCCGTCAGGTTTGCATATTGGCGGGGTCATAAGGTCATAGAGTGTGGGTACATCATCGCCTAGAGCAGCCATTCCTGACCCCAATTGGGGTCGCGAGATGATTTCTGGGGGTCGCCAAATCATTTTGGAAAAATATAAATGCGCAAAATAATGAGCGTCCAACCGGATGTTACAAGGACGACGAGCGGTTGGTCTCAAACAGGCATTTTATTACTCAAAACCAGTTGCATGTCTGCCCTTCTCATTCACACATACAGACACGGCTCTCTCTCTACCCCGCCTCTCACCGTGGGGGGAAATAAAAAAAGAAAAAGAGAGAGAAAAAAGGCGCGTTGTTGTTTTAGCCACAGCTGCAGCAAGTTTGCTAGCTGGAAAAATGGAGCGATGGCTTAAAAGAAAAAGTGTTCCAGCACAAGACAGTCAGCAGCAGCAGCAGGGGTCCCAAGATCAGCCACCAGAACCACCACCTGAGAAACATATGGCACTGAGAGCTTGAAGCCAGCAAAACTAAAAAGACATTTAGAGACAAAACACAGCAGCTTAACTTATAAGCCAATTGATTTTTTTCAGCGCAGGGAGCAAGAACTAAAAAGGCAAAAAACAGTGGTGAGTGAATATTCTACAGTCCCTGCTAAGGCCCTGGCAGCTTCATATGAGGTCGCATATCTGGTGGCTCAATCGAAAAAGGCTCACACGATTGCGGAGAGTCTCATCCGTCCCGCAGCTGTAGCAATCACAAGAGCAATGCATGGGGAGAAAATATCTAACACTCTTTAACCATTCCCCTGTCAAATGACACCGTGGGGCGCCGCATTCAGGACATAGCAAATGACATTAAAGAGCAACTCATTGACAGAGTGAGGAAGAGCAAATTGATGAATGCACAGATGTGTCAGGAGATGCGCAGCTGCTGGCCTTTGTGAGGTACAGCTACGAGGACATGTTGTTTTGCTCATCAATGGAGGGAACATGCACTGGACGGGACATTTTCAACAAGCTCAACAGTAACATACAAAAAGAGAGACTGAGATGGGAGAGCTGTGTCTCTGTGTGCACAGATGGAGCTGGAGCTATGCAGGGGGCAAGAAAAGGTTTGAGGGCCTGCGTGTTAGAGGTAGCCCCCATGTGAAATTTCTGCACTGTATGATCCACAGGGAAGCACTTGCTGGCAGGTGTCCTCCAAACATCAGTTAAGATTGTCAATTTCATTAAATCACGGCCACTGCAAAGCAGACTCTTTGCCACACTCTGTCATGAAATGGGATCAGACCACGAAGGACTTCTCTTTCACACAGAGGTCAGGTGGCTTTCTCACAGCAAAGTTTTAACGAGGCTCTTTGAACTGCGTGAGGAGGTCCGCATATTTTTATCAGACTGTAGTTCTCCCCTTGCTGACTATCTGACTGACCCAAAGTGGGTCACGAGCCTCGCATATTTAGCCAGCATTTTTGACAAACTAAACAGCTTAAACTTGTCCCTACAAGGCCCAAACACAAATGTCCTTATTCTCTCTGATAAGGTCATGGCATTTAAGAGAAAGCTGAAGTGGTGGGCTGTGCGAGTGCAAGGGGGAAGTGTTGAAATGTTCCCTGAGCTTGATGACTTTATGGAGAGTTACGACATAACCATTCAAACTATGAAAGGAATTATTGCCTCTCACCTCAGAAGCCTGCTTGAAAGTTTCAATAAGTACTTCCCAAATGATGACACGCCGGAAAAGTACGACTGGATATGCCAGCCTTTCACCACCTCCACCGCACATCACCTGCCATCAGAGCTGCAGGACGCCCTGCTAGATCTCTCCTCTGACCGCACGTTACAGACTGCTATCTCGGCATGCGCACTGGAAGAGTCCTGGTTGTCAGTAGCAACAAAGTACGCAGCACTGTCAAAAGCTGCAACCGATGTACTAATTCCATTTGCATCCACATATCTGTGTGAAAAGACCTTTTCTGCACTGACAACAAAATACAGATGAATGACAACAAAATACAGATGAATACTGAAAAACAAATACAGATCACGACTCCTCAGAGTTGAGAGTGATCTTCGCGTGGCCGTGTCTAACATAAAGCCAAGAATGCAGCTGCTCTGTTCAAACAAGAGGCAAACAAAAGGCCCAGCCATCACATTACATAGTGGTTGCAGCTATTTGGCTTTGTGAAGAAAAAAAAAAGAAGACAACGTTTATAGAGTTAGGAGTTTGTTTTAACAAAACTTGTTAAGTTGTTGTTATGACACAATGTTATGACGTTCTTTTTCATGTTTAAGCTCTCAGCAACATAGATGTTTAAAATGAAACATGGGCAGTTTTTCTCCCCAGTGTGTTTTGTTAAGGCTTCCTAATTAGCATGTGCTGGTTATCATTTTATTTCATTAAAAAGAAAAAAAGTTTGCGTTAATTGTTTACATTTTAACCGGCTCAACTACCAGCAATATGATGGGATGTAGCGACCATCGTCGGTCTGTAACTCACGTGAAAAGTCAGACTCTTGTTTGAAAATATTCAAAAGTGTTTCAAAATAAAATGATAAAGAAACTAATAGCTGAAGTGTGATCATAAGTGCTTGTCTGATTTGTAAATTCGACGTAGCCTACGGTGTATTGATTGTGTGTGGGTGGGGTGGGGGGGGGTCAAATCAATTCAAATTTTATTTGTATAGCCCAAATTCACAAATCACAGTTTGCCTCAGAGGGCTTTACAATCTGTACAGAGACGACACCCTCTGTCCTTCGACCCTCGATTCGAGTGGGGAAAAACTTGCCCCCAAAAAAAGGCCCTTTTAACAGGGAAAAAAAAATGCGGAAGAAACCTCAGGGAGAGCCACAGAGGAGGGATCCCTCTCCCAGGACGGACAGACGTGCAATAGATGTCGCATGTACAGAGCAGATCAACGAGATCACAATGTATTCAACTGCGGACAGCAGTGCATATTGAATTGGGGGTCGCGACTTAAAAAGGTTGAGAACCACTGGCCTGGAGTGTATGGCAATGTTGGAGCTAATGCCACAGGCAACATTAAAGTCTGCCCCCCCCCACAGTCAGATAAACTTCAGCTGTAGGATAAACATGCTCATCTCCATGAATACAGCTTATCCGTGATCTGTCTTTACTCCATTTATCTCTGGGGACCAAACCGGACAAAACTACAGTCTGAAAACCTGCAGAGTCAAGTAATGCTATTTCACGCTTTCAATTGATCAGAACTGGGGCTGCATGGCCTGCGTCCCTCACTGTACCCACTGTAGCTGGCCTTGGAGCAGAATAAAGGAAAGATGGTTTAGTGTGGCTCAAAGCTGGGCAAAATGGTTTTCTATGCCCTAAACCATTACAGTGGTAACACCTGACATCGACTTTTAGCATAGCTTGTGGCCTGGGGAGTAAACTGCCCATCACTTGAAAACCATCTACCTCGTGACTTGACCAAGCCCCTGTTTACCCCCAGAGGACTTACTTGAATGGACCTGGTGGTTCTCCCAGCCAAAGGTGGCAGCTCAGCTTCCTTTTCTGGCTGATGTGACGATGCCGGCCAGGCGTGCAGCTTCCTCTGCTGTCTTGGGGTCATGCTCTCTGATCCAGATCTCCAGCTCTGCATGGACCATCCTCAGGAACTGTTCAAGAATAATAGTGTCAACTAGTTCTTTAACTGTTGATTTCTCTGGCTTAACCCATTTGCAAAAAAGGTCTTTTAGATGCACATACAGCTCTCTTGGAGTTTCACCAGGCTCAAACTTGAGGGACCGGAATCTTCTGCAGTAAGTATCAGGTGTAATTTAATATTTTGCCAGAATTGCTGCTTTAACTTTGAATAGAATAGAATAGTCTTTATTGTCATTGTCGAGGCAATGACATTTTGTTGGAGTAGCCTTCCAGCTGCCTTGTACATATAAATAAATATAAAAATATAAAGAAAACAATCAACAATATAACAATAATTAAAATGTGTGCAAAGAAGTCCAAGCCTTAAAGGGACCAGTAGTGCAATGTGTGTGTGTAAGTGTGTGTTGATGGGGGGGGGTTTCAGTGTGGGAGGGGGGTGGAGTTCAGTAGTGTAACAGCTCTGTGGTAAAGGCGTTTTTTAGTCTTGTTGTGGGGGCGCTCAGTGTTCTGTAGCGCCTTCCTGAGGGCAGCGGGGCAAAGAAGCAGTGACCAGGGTGTGTGCTGTCTCTGGTAATTCTCTTAGCCTTCCGGATGCAGCGGGTCTGGAAGATGTCCTCTTGTCTGGGGAGCTTTTTCATATCTTTCAGATTCTTTCATGTCCATCAGAACACAAGCACTGCGGGCTTTGCCGGTGAGCAGAGGGACCAGACGCACAGCCCATCCATCTTTAGGCCAGTGACAAACCTGGGCCATTCTCTCAAATGTTGTTAAGAAATGCTCAATGTCATCATCTGGACATAATGGCAGTAGCTTGAGTTCCCTCTGTCTGACAACCCAACTTGCCTGGCTCATCATTTCATCTGGGTCATCAAAATCACCATAATTTTCATCATTTATTTGTGGGCGCTGACTCTCATCCATAGTGTCCGGCTCTGTTCTTTGTTCTTCTCTCCTCATGTTAACTTGTTGCTGCATTTGGGAGACTTGATACTGCATGCGTCTCCATCGCTGTTCTTGAAGTGAGGACTCTTTCTCTCTTTGCTGGTCTCTCTCCGTTTGTGCTCGCATGAGTGATTTCACCATACCTGCTAATTCATCCAGCTTGTCTTCTGTTTTAGCATCCGTCATGGTGTCTGGAGCACCTGCTCCGCAGGGCCCCTCATCTGGTTCTTCTTGGACATTTTTCTTCCCCTGCCTTGGCATCCTTTGCTGTAACGTGGGCCCCAGCTTCTGACACCACTTGTGAGAATGACCACAATTACGGCTGGATGGTGCAGCAAAAAATGATCTACAGGCAGGTTTAAGGTGGGTCACAGAGGTGGTTCTTTATTCCTCCATCTCAGCAAACAGCATAAACACATCAGTACGACAGCTGGTGTCACAGCTAATGACCCTGGAAGATTCCATCCACAGGGATCCACTGCCTATCAACATGTTTAATCCACCATTTTTATTCCTATATTTACACTACCTAATCAGTAACCTATATACACACCCTCATTTGCCTCCCCTAACAAAAAAAATACACATCCCACTTCATATTACATTTACTAAAATACAATACACACATCCACCACCCCCACACCAATTTACGCTTGGTTACCTTTTTACTGGGGGAAGCCTTTTGACTGCACACCCTGAAGACAAGACTGGTGAGTACACAACACACTTGACTTCTTCACTGCATGCACTTATTGAGCAACACAATACAAATTCTTAGCTTAGCTCCTTGTTGAAGCAATTAACAATTATTATGCACTGTTAACCCTCTGTCCCTCTGCTCTAGGTGGAGCTGCGTGGCACACACAGCACCCACCTGCAATACCAAGACCCGACCAAGGACAATAAACGTTCAATAAATACGATAAACATATCCATACAAATGTGCAAAAAATAGTGTTAAAATGTATTGTGCAAATCTCCAATAAAGTGCTGGTGCTCCTCTTAAAGTGTCTGTGCAATTATTAAACTGTAGTCACACTCAGTCCAAAGTGCGTGGTGCCATGTGTGCAAAGCAAGGTGACGATGTCCTCTTCGTCACAAGACAATACTTCAATTGTGCTGTAACAATGCGGACCATAAAAAAAAAAATTGTGTCAAAACATTTCAGTGCTATGAAAGATTCAAGTTTTAAAATTCTGTATTTGCATTCATCATTTGCAAATGCATTTGAATGTTGTAGAACTGATTTACAATCAACTTCTTCACTGTCACTGAATTACATCCAGTATTTACCTGAAAAAAGGCTCAATTAACCAATCTTTTAAACACTGTTTAATCTATTGAAGCTCACAGGGACTCAAGCTCTTATTTAGTCTGACGTGTTAATGTTGCTTACAAAAGGCATGTACATGTACATGCTGCACTGACTTTGGTTTATTACCGCAATACATCAATTTCGCCACCATATCAGACTGGGCAAGACTGGCCTGTAAATGTATATAAGTAAAGCTTACAGAGCTTTTTATGATTAAAAAGCACTATAACATTTGAATTTCTCAACTAATTTCAATGAGCCATTTTTATATTCAATGGTTTATTACTATTTTTTTACTACTCTCAAAACCAGTTGAGAAATTACAATGCTATAGCACTTTTCACCCAGAAAAACCACAGTTCCCTTGTTTATTTGTATTCGTGCACAGGCGAGTCTTTGCCAGGTCAAATATGGCGGCGACGTTGAGGTACAATCCAGCAGCCAATGCAGTGTCTATATTTCTATATTTTTGGTTGAAGTGGTGGGCGTAGTATTCTGATCTTTTACTTTACCTATACTTAAAGTAAAATAAATAATATCACACTTACAAGGAAATATCTTTCACTGCAAATGTTACTGAAGAATTTAAGCAGAATTGGGATAATGTAATTCAAATATTTTCAGTAAAAGTAATGGTTGCAGTAAACTATACCAGGTTGTGACTGTTTTATTCTACCTGATCAGCAACAATGCCTCTGCACCCCCAAACTCAGGGTTGAAAAGATGGAAGGAATCTTTTGTTTATTTTCAAACGCTTTTCATCTACTGATCTTGTGTAAAAATTCACCTTTGCAAGAAGGTCTTACAGCACCATCTCCAGAATATGCGCCATCCTCTGCTGATGGTTGTTTGCGTCTCTTGCGTGTTAGTGGGATGTTATCCCCCTCATTACCTGCAACATTATTTTCTGCTGAAATACATAATTTAGTCAGATATGTTCTTCAGTTGTGCTGTAACAATGCTGACCATAAAGTGTCAAAACACTTCAGTGCCATAAAAGATTAAAGTTTTAAAATTCTATATTTGTGTTAATTTGCAAATGTATTTGAACGTTGTGAGGAAATGTACCATAAAAGACGTCATCTTGAATATGAGACAAAAATAAATGGTACAACAACCTACTTAAAAACTAAATAAAAAATACCATCAATAGAAGGTGAATGGTTTCCTTCCTCTCTGCACCCATCTTTATCAACACTACCCAGAACTTTGTCTGCAGGAGACATACCAAGCTTATAAATCTGGTCAAACAAAAAGAATGGTAGACAAAGGAGAATGGAAATCAAACATACTATTTGGATCAATTGTGATTTCATTCAAATTCTTGTCATGGAACTCGACCAATCTTTCCTGCTCAAGTGCCATAAAAACTTTGCTGATCTTCGCGAGTTGCAGCGTCTTCTCAGCGAGTCGATAGAACTCACGATGTAGTCTGATGTCGTGGAAAGTTGGCCAGTTGGTCCATCTCCGTGTCTGTCTTGTTCAGGACTGTTGAAAGGGTCGCAGAATGCTTTCACAGTTTGGTTGATGTCAATGCCTTGGGACACTTTGCACCACACGCATTTGCAAAGCCACGAATGCAGTCTGAACCATGGAAGTGTGACATAGCTGCAGGTCTCGCAAACATGTAACAATTGTCTTTAAGAACCCCTCAAGCCTCTCAAGGATGTCTAATGCACAGAGCATTTTTTAAGTCAGAAGAATTGGAACTGGTCTGCCTCGCTTTCCTCTGATGATAATCGTTGAGAAATGTCTGAGGTGGAAAAAAGCTCTGCAGACAGTGCCCAGTTCAAATCCTCATGGGGCTCAGATGTGTCCCTTGACAAAAATGCATCCTTCCCTGCATCTGTTGAATAGCAGGGTTTGTTTTAAACAGACCTTTGCCAGATCTATCCAGGCCTTTGTAGAAGGACGTTCGGACAGCGCACCACTGCATTCACCTTGGAAGTCATTTAGAAACCGATGCGTTTTTTGAATTTCTTCAGTAAAGGGAATTACAGTTGGTGCATTCCACTTGGCTTCAACAATGTTCCTCAGTGCTGTTGCAGAAACCATTGCATTCCACTTTTCACTGTGCACTTGCTGGAATTCTGTGGCATGCTTCACAAGTTCCTGATCATTGGATATTAGCGCCTGAGCTTTGATGAGCTTACTGACTTTTACCAGAGAGTTTCCAAGTTTAGTTGCAAGTAACGGAATGGCAAAAGTGTTTGTGCTGCTCTCATAGCCGCATGTCACTTTGACAGCTCTGACCAACTCTAGGTATAATTAATAAAATCCTCCATCTTTGTTATTGTAAATTGTGTAATGTAAATATGTAAATTTCCTGGCATTAGCCAGCAGTCGTCCCAGTTCACACATTTTTTCTCAAGTGCACTGTTGATTTTTTGCTGTCATCCCACCTTTATTGAGCATGTGCTCTCCAAACTCACGCGGCCATTTTTTTGTAATTTCTTTGAAAGGACTGGGATTCATAGCACTGAAAACTTCCCACAAGTGCCTGTTCATATGCAAAAGCACAAGACCTGTGTATGTACACAGAGCCTGAACACGGTTCTTTCCGGGCTTTGGTTTGATTGACCCAGGCTTGAGTTTACAAATTTGCACATGTCGCCACAGAACCTCTCTTGTAAAGAGTCCTTGGCAGTACGCACAGCTCATGATATCAGTTGCCTGCACTTCTTTTGGTGGCTGTTTCAATGGGACAAGTTGCCCCTTCCCTGACTCCATGACAGCAGCATTATGAACATAGTTGCCTCTGTGACGAATATATTCTAGCTGTTGTTTTCTCTCTTTGGATCCCTTTGGAAAGCTAAGAGCTCTTGACACATCCATTTTATCTTGGTGTGCACTTTCAAGATGCCTTGCAATTTTGGCATATGGCTTACTGCAATAGACACAGAAGTGTCTCTTATTGTAGACTCTTTTGCCATTTTTTTTTGGAAAGCACCAACAACTACGCTGCCATTGGGGTCCTGACTTGAGCAGGGTTCTTCTTCAATAGTGGTGACAGATGCGATGTAGTTGATGTCCAAGTCAGGTGTTGTGCCGTCACATATGGTGGGACTCTCCATACCGCAGTCATCCAGTAAAACATAAAGAAAGTATTTTCTTTGTTTGGGATCATGGCTTTCATCACTGTCTTAAGGGGGGGGGTGGATACGGTACGGCACAGTGTCGCTGCACACAGTCTGTCAATCCGTGAGAGCGCGCGCACACACACAGCCTTATGGTACATGTATGTATAATGTGTGATGTGGTTAACACGGTTAAGTCCACTTCTGTGTGGCCCTATGAGCCTATCATGCCACTACAGCTGCAGAATGGTTTAAGCTACAGATTCTGTAGAGAACAACATCAGACCTTATAGAGCAGAAGTGTATTTTCTGTTAAGATTGGTTTCATTTCTTATCAGCAGCAATACACATGAGTTAGTTGGCTGACAGGAGGAGCAGGCATAGTGCTGCAGTTATGCAAAAAGATGAAGTCAAATACAGAGATGATCTGTTAATGTGTCATACTGGATTGGATTTAGGTTTCATAATGCAAAGACCTGATGTTTAGACTTGTGAGAAATTAAATAGTTTTCCATTGAGTAAGAAATATACTGTAAACACCATATCAGGATGTGAGAGCAAAAGGGGAGAAACCCCTTTTGCCATAAGTGTCAGAGTCAGACGAGAGACAATTGCCTCTCGTCTGGGGTGTTACAGGAAGATAGATGGTAGATGAAATTTACATTCTAATGAAGTATCAAAAGGGTCACTGTCCTGGGAAAGAGACGATCCACCAAACATCAAGGGGTCATTGTTCTGGGAAGAAATGTTGTAACCCCCCACTCTGTTTTGTGTTTAAGTCAGAAACATTTGGAAGACGGGAGAGAACACTTCAGGTCTTCGCTCCATGCTGCATGTATTAAAGAGATCCGATTCATCACGCTGAGTCTACAATTCTTCTGAGATTTAGCAACTCTCAACCTCACAAAGGAGAATTTCCCTTACAGACTGTACACTTAATTTTCATATCACTTGCAAGACAGTTGGTTGTGGTTGAATATGAACAGATGTCTTACAGATGTCTCTTTCCCTATTTTGCAGGTACTTGGAGTACAAAGCAGGACCTGCATCACTGGCAATGGCAGACACCACACAGCAGACAATACCTTCCTTTGCACAAAGAATCCACTTATATGCCCATTCATCCAGGCAACAGGCCATTACACAAGCCATCCTCCAGGACCATGTCATTGGATGCTCTCTGCCCCTGTCTCTAGTAGAAAATCCAAATTTTAGACACTTTCTTTCTGTCATAGACTGCAAATACACTCCTGTGTCTAGGACCAGCTTGACAGAGAAGCAGATACCTTATCTAGTCAGTAAGGTTAAGGATGACATCATCAAAGCGGTGGAAGCTCAGGCAAGTGTTCAGAATCAGAATCAGAATCAGAATTCCTTTATTTGTCCCGCAAATGGGGAAATTTCTTTGTCACAACAGCCAAAGGACAGTATCACACTTAAACAGTAATAAAAGTAAAAAATAAACAATATAATAAGACATAAGAAATAGAATTTAACTGGTATATACATAATATCTACAATATGAAATTGGTATTTACAATATGACATAGTATTTATTATTTATAATATGGACAGTGTAAGTTTAAACAGTTGGTATTTTTATTTACAAACAATAAATAATAAATATGGATATTAAAAATTGTCCAATTTGTGCAAACCAGAAAGTGTGTGGATATGTGCAGAGTTTTTTATTGCACAGTGCACAGTGAGGTCTACTGGGAGCAGTGCTGGTTGTAGACTCTGACAGCAGCAGGAAGGAAGGACCTGCGATACCTCTCCTTCACACACTTGGGGTGTATCAGCCTGTCACTGAAGGAGCTGACCAGTGCTGTGATAGTGGCCTGTAGGGGGTGGGACTCCTTCACCAGCAGCGATGATAGCTTGGCCATCATCCTGCTGTCTCCCACCACCTGCACTGGGTCAAGAGGGCATCCCAGGATGGAGCTGGCCTTCTTGATAAGTTTATCAAGTCTCTTCCTATCTGCTGCCGAAATGCTGCTGCTCCAGCAGACTATACCATAGAAAATGGCTGATGCCACCACAGAGTCATAGAAAGAAGTCAGGAGTGCCCCCTGCACTCCAAAGGACCTGAGCTTCCTCAGCAGATGGAGTCTGCTCTGACCTTTCTTGTATATTGCTGCAGTGTGATGAGTCCAGTCCAGTTTGTTGTTCAGGTGAACTCCCAGGTACTTGTAAGACGTCACCATCTCAATGTCCGTTCCCAGGATGTTCACCTGAATGCAGGGTTGTTTGCGCCTGCGGAAATCCACCACCAGCTCTTTGGTCTTCCCGGCGTTGAGCTGGAGGTGGTTCCGCTGGCACCAGTCCACAAAGTCCTGAATAAGTTCTCTGTAGGCTCCGTCATCCCCGTCCCTGATGAGGCCGACGATAGCAGAGTCGTCAGAGAACTTTTGTAGATGGCTGTGGGGTGTTTGGTGGGAGAAATCAGCAGTGTACAGGGTGAACAGGAAAGGGGCCAGGACTGTTCCCTGTGGGGCCCCTGTACTGCAGACAACCGTGTCCGACACGCAGTCCCGAGTCCTCACATACTGTGGCCGGTTGGTGAGGTAATCGAGGATCCAGGACGTGAGGTGTTGGTCCACCCCCGTGAGCTCCAGCTTGTCCCCCAACAGTGCAGGCTGTATGGTGTTGAAAGCACTGGAGAAATCAAAGAACATGATCCTCACAGTGCTTCCAGGCTGCTCCAGGTGGGACAGTGATCTGTCCAGGAGGAAGATGATGGCGTCGTCCACTCCGATGCCAGGCTGGTAGGCAAACTGGAGTGGGTCCATAAAAGGACCCACCAGAGGGCGGAGATGGACAAGGACCAGCCGCTCCAGGGTCTTCATCAGGTGTGAAGTGAGAGCAACTGGTCTGTAGCTGTTGAAGTCCTTTGGGTGGGGGATCTTTGGTACTGGTACCACACAGGAGGTTTTCCACAGCAGTGGCACTTTTCCCAGCTTCAGGCTCATGTTAAAGATGTACTCCACAATCCTGCACAGCTGGTCTGCACAGGACTTGAGGACCCTGGAGCTGATCCCGTCTGGACCCGTGGACTTCTTCACCTTCATCTTCCTCAGTTGATTCCTCACCTGGATAGTGGAGAGGGACAGATTGGAGCAGGGGGGCTGAGTGTCGGGTGGGGGAGGTGGGTGAATGTCAGGGGGGGCAGTGGAGGGTGTCTGCGACATGAAAGCAGTGGAGAGGGAGGTAGAGGTGAGAATGGGGCAGGAAACAGGTGGGGGGGAAGAGGTGGTGGGGGGCAGCAGAGATGAATGGGCCGGGGGAGGGGTGGGTGTCTGGTCAAACCTATTGAAAAATAGGTTCAGGTCGTTCACCCACGTCTGATCCCCGGCAGCCTGGGAGTCTGGTTTCCTCAGTCCTGAGATGGTTTTAAGGCTTTTCCAGACTCCACTGATGTTACTCTGCTGCAGCTGGGCCTCCATCTTCCTCCTGTAGCTGTTCTTCCCCTCTCGGATCTTCTTCCTCAGCTCCTTCTGCACAGCCTTCAGCTCCTCCTTGTTTCCTGACCTAAAGGCCCTCTTTTTCTCCTTAAGGAGAGCCTTAATGTCAGGATTAATCCAGGGTTTGCTGTTTGAAAAACACCGTACAGTCCTGGTGGGTACAGTGTTTTCAACACAGAAGTTGATGTAGTCCGTTATGCATCCTGTTAAGCTGTCGATGTCCTCCCCATGAGCAACACACAGTTCTTCCCACACAGTAGAGTCAAAGCAGTCCCTCAGAGCCTCTTCAGACTCCTCAGTCCATGCTTTAACTGTGCGGGTTTCCACTGGTTGCCTGTTTACAAGGGGCTTGTACACAGGCAGGAGATGAACCAGGTTGTGGTCAGATCTTCCCAGGGGAGGGAGGGGGGATGAGTTGTATGCCTCCTTGCTGTTGGCATAGAATAAGTCCAGTGTTTTATTGTCTCTGGTGTGGCAGGTGACATACTGAGTGAATGTGGGCAGGGTGGAGGACAGAGAGGCATGATTGAAATCCCCAGAGATGAGGAAGAGGGCCTGTGGGTGCTGTGTCTGCAGTGAGCTTGTGACTGAGTGGAGAGCGTCACAAGCTGCATCAGCGTTAGCAGAGGGGGGGATATACACAGCGAGTACGATCACCTGTGTGAACTCCCTCGGGAGGTAGTACGGCCTCATGCTAACCGCTAAAAGTTCAATGTCTTTACTGCAGACCTGCTCTTTAACAGTGATGTGCCCAGAGTTACACCATCTGTCATTAACAAACACAGCCAGCCCTCCTCCTTTCCTCTTACCGCTCTCTGCCGTCCTGTCCGCCCGCCGCATTTGAAATCCGTCCAGATTAGCGTCCGTGTCCGGGGTCTGCGCCGTTAGCCACGTCTCAGTAAACACCATGATGCTGCTCTCACGGTAGTCCCTCTGATGCCGGGTCAGTGCCGTTAGCTCGTCCATCTTGTTGGGGAGAGATCTTACATTCCCCATGATGATGGACGGGAGGATGCGCTTACAACCGACCTCTGGTCTGACAGGAGGCTTCGCTCCTTCCTTGGGGTTACTGCGCATATTGCCTGCGAAGACAAGGACTCCTACAGTTAAAAATCCTTTCTGCTGGATTGTCGGCATTTCACAGGGAAGCACTGTGGTGAACGAATTGTAGTGAGCAGGTTTGGATATGTAATGAGCGCGCATGCGCGAGTGTTCAGATAGGAAGTGATGCTTCAGTAAAGAGTCAACTACACGTCTTGGTCTCTGGTCCGTTTGTTGTATTACGAGGTACAAATAAGTACAAGACATGGTGTCAGAAGTGACCGTCCTCGCCTCTGATAAGAAAGCAACTACCCGACGCAAGTAAACGGAAGGTTCGTTGCAGTTTACCGACGGGAAGAGAACTTTTCGCCAACTCCAGTGAAGTGAGTGAACTAGCAGAGCTAACGTGAAGCTACGTTGACACAACATCGGTCAATGATACAGAGGGGAGCCTTCGGAAAGTAAAACAGAATGGATTCTCTATTTTCGATTAGTCCACCAGAAGCATTTGACTTCGGAGACTTTGGTAGTTGGCCACATTGGAGCCGACGCTTTGAAAGATTCCGCATAGCAGCAGGACTTAATCAAAAAAGTCAAGAGTATCAAGGGAACTCCCTAGTGTACACTATGGGAGATATGGCGGATGATGTTCTGAACACGTTAGCACTGTCGGATGGGGACAAGAAAAACTATGACAAAGTAAAAGAAGCGTTTGACAAGCATTTCATTTGCAAGCATAACGTTATCTACGAGAGAGCTAAATTCAACAAACGTCGCCAGGAGCCCGGAGAAACGGCAGAAGCGTTTATTACAGCTGTGCATAAAATGGCTGAGCATTGCCAGTATGGAGTTCTCAAAGATGAGATGATCAGAGACCGCCTTGTCGTAGGTATCAAAGACCACGCACTTTCAGAGAAATTACAGCTAGATTCTGAGCTAACTCTTGTGAAAGCTACGACGAAAATCCGACAAAGTGAGGAAATTAAAAAGCAACAGCCTGTATTAAGAAGTAGCACTGATGCCACTGAGGCAAACATGGATGCAGTTGGATTCAAGTTCAAACAGAAATTCTCCCCACATGGGAAGAGTGGCTTTAAGCCGAAGGAAAGAACAGTGCAAAATTATGCAAATGATAAATGTGGCAGATGTGGAAGGATACATGAAAACTCATTCAATGCATGTTCCGCCCGCACTGCTGAGTGCAAGAAATGTAAGAAAAAGGGACATTTCGCCGCTGTCTGTAAAACTAAAATGAGAATGGAGGAAATTAAAGAAAGTGACTTGGATGAGAGAGTTGAGTCATTGTTCCTGGGCACAGTGAATTGTACAAAATCCGACACATGTTGGCAGAAGTCAGTTGCAGTGAATGGCCAGCAGATGGTGTTCAAGTTGGACACGGGCGCCGCAGTGACAGCTATCCCAGCACGCTTGTACTCAAAAAAGCTACACGGGGGGCTGTTACCGACAACCAAAAGACTGTGTGGACCAAGCAACGCTCCCATAGAGGTAAACGGACATTTTACTGCAGAGATTAGCCATAATGGAACTGTAGCAAAGCAGCAGGTGTACGTTGTGCCAGGTTTAGTGACTCCTTTGCTGGGATTACCTGCTATACAAGACCTTGACCTGCTCAATCCAGTACAGGCTATCACAACAGCGGAAACAAGCTACAAAGAACAATATCCCAGAGTTTTCACTGGCTTAGGTAAGCTACAGGAAGAATACAAAATTAAACTAAAAGACAATGCCTCTCCCTTTGCCCTCGCTGTGCCACGTCGCGTGCCATTGCCATTAAGGGGAAAAGTCCAAGAAGAGTTAAAAAGGATGGAGGAAATGGGTGTTATTTCTCCCATAGAGGAAGCTACAGAGTGGTGCTCAGGTATGGTTGTAGTACCAAAACCAAATGGAAAAATTAGAATATGCGTTGACCTAACCCGCCTGAATGAAAATGTGTGCAGGGAGCGACATATTCTTCCAGCAGTTGATGAAACACTAGCTAAACTAGCCGGAGCTAGAATTTTTTCCAAACTGGACGCCACTGCTGGTTTTTGGCAGGTGCCTTTGCACAGAGCTTCAGCCCCACTCACCACCTTCATCACGCCCTTTGGTCGTTATTGCTTTAATCGTCTCCCTTTTGGTATATCGTCGGCCCCTGAGCACTTCCAGAAGAGATTGACGCAACTGCTGGACGGCCTGGAGGGAACCTTATGTCATGCAGATGACATCCTGATTTTCGGTGCCACCCCCACAGAACATGATGAGAGAGTGCATAAAGTGTTGCAAAGACTGCAGCAGCATGGCCTCACTCTAAATGACAAATGTCAGTTTGCCGTGAAGCAGGTCAAATTTCTTGGACATGTTGTGAGTGCAGAAGGCACACATGCAGATCCAGAGAAGATCAGAGCGATTAGGGAGATGCCACCACCGACAGACGTGTCCGATGTGAAGCGCTTCATGGGAATGGTCAACTATGTGGGAAAGTTCTCACCTAACATTGCAGAGCTCACAGGACCTATTAGAGAACTCCTGAAAGCAGAAAACATGTGGATGTGGGGAGCAGCGCAGCAGAGTGCATTTGATAGAGTGAAAGACGAGCTCAGTTCATCTGCTGTCCTTGCCCAGTACAGCCCAGACAAACCGACAAGAGTGTCAGCAGACGCCTCTTCGTATGGGTTAGGAGGGGTGCTGTCTCAGCTTCAAGACTCAGGAGATTGGAGGTCAGTGGCTTTCATATCCCGCAGTATGACTGAGACAGAGCGCAGATATGCCCAAATTGAGAAGGAGGCCCTTGCAGTCACCTGGGCTTGCGAAAGATTTCAGACTTACCTCCTGGGTCTGCACTTTGTGATGCGAACAGATCACAAACCGTTGATCAGTCTCCTCAGCTCAAGGCCGCTTGATGACGTCCCACCTCGCATCATGCGATTTAGGTTACGACTTATGCGTTTTTCCTACACGATCATACACGTACCAGGAAAAAACCTAGTGGCAGCCGACGCTTTATCAAGAGCGCCACTACAGTCGACAGCAACAGAGGATGACCTTGTGCTTCAGAATGACGTGAACGCTCATATCCAGGAGGTCATTCAGCAGCTCCCAGCCTCACCTGAGAAGTTGCTACAAATAAGGAGAGCTCAGGAGGAAGACCCCGTGTGTAAGCAGCTGTCCTCCCTGATCCACACAGGGTGGGAAAGAAACAGTTCGGCACCACAGTTAAAGCCCTTCTGGCAATACAGAAATGACCTGCTGATGGTAGATGGCCTGCTAATGAAAGGAAACAGGATACTGATCCCATTAAGCATGCAAAACGACATCTTGGACAAACTACACCAGGGTCATCAAGGCATGGTGAAATGCATGGCCAGGGCGCATGAATCAGTGTGGTGGCCAGGGCTGACCACACAAATCAGAGAGAAAGTACGTCAGTGTGAAATTTGCGCTAAAGAGTGTCAAAATGCCACAGAACCTCTGATAACCACACCCTTGCCTTCACGCCCTTGGGAGCGGCTGGCAGCTGACTTATTTGAGTGGAAGAAGGGTCAGTACTTAGTTGTCATTGATTATTATTCACGTTACATTGAAGTTGTCAATCTTACACGCACTTCAGCAACAGCTGTGATCGAGAAGATGAAAGCCATCTTTAGCCGCCACGGAGTGCCGGATACACTCGTCACAGACAACGGACCACAGTTTGCTGCCACTGAGTTTGCAGATTTTGCTAAGGATTACAACTTTCAACACGTAACCAGTAGCCCCCGTTACCCACAAAGCAACGGGGAAGCTGAACGGGCAGTAAAAACTGTCAAAGCCTTGCTGCAGAAGAGTGAGGACCCTCACAAAGCACTCATGACGTACAGAGCAACTCCTCTTGCTCATGGAGTATCACCTGCACAGCTCCTGATGGGGCGAAACATTCAAACACCCCTTCCGGTGAGTCCAAACACCCTCACACCAGCCTGGCCGGACTTAAGGGCTTTTGAGTTGAAAGACCAGGAGCTGAAAAGACAACAGGCTGAGGGATACAACAGACGACACAGAGCACGGGAGACACCACCTCTCAAGCCAGGTCAGAAGGTTTGGATACGGAACACAACACACACAGGAGTCGTCTCTGGCTCAGCAGGGACACCACGCTCTTATGTGGTTCAAACCTCCACCGGCAGTCTCCGGAGAAACCGTTCTCACCTGAGAGTGGTGCCTTCATCGTCTAAGGACCAGCCAGACTCTGCACAACACACCAGGGCTGGCAGGGAAGTCAAGCCTGTGAAAAGACTGAATTTGTAGTTTAGTGTTGTGTGT
Organism: Pagrus pagrus; assembly: GCF_965226575.1. NCBI lineage: Eukaryota > Metazoa > Chordata > Actinopteri > Spariformes > Sparidae > Pagrus > Pagrus pagrus. Next base: position 333,999 of record NW_028175424.1, read on the forward strand.
ATACATGGAGCAGAATAAACTCCATACCACAACAGAGAGGATCAGGCAGTCTACCCTACCTCTCAGTTAGGTTATGTACTTACCTTAATGTTCAAAAAAAAAAAAAAAAAAAAGAGAGAAAATGAGATGTGATAAGTGATGTAACATTGAAATCAACCAGTTAATCTAACCAGTTTACATATATGCTCATGTTTACAGTGATGGTTAACATGTCATCTGTTCCCCTGCGTAGAAGGTAAAATCTGCATTAGGCTTTAATAGCATATGATTTCAGTTTTCTATAAAGAAGTGGAAAGTCTCAGTTTAAAGGGGGAGATGTAGTGAGCAGGTTTGGATATGTAATGAGCGCGCATGCGCAAGTGTTCAGATAGGAAGTGATGCTTCAGTAAAGAGTCAACTACACGTCTTGGTCTCTGGTCCGTTTGTTGTATTACGAGGTACAAATAAGTACAAGACACGAATCACCTCAGAATTTGATGAAATTGTTGAGGAGTATGGCATTAGCAACAAAATAAGCTTCATTCTGACGGATAACATATCCAACATGAAGCGGGCCCTTAAAGTGAGATTGCCAGACTCAGAGCAACCTGAAAGTGACAGTGATGACCTTGATGATGAAATGATGTGGGAGGACGTAGAAGACTTTGAACAGCCGTGGTCATCAGGTGAACGCTTGTCTTGCTTCGCACACTCGCTCCAACTGGTCGTCAGTGATGGCATGAAAGAAGTGAAGGTAATTGCAAGAGCCATTGCTAAGGCCACCAAGTTCACAACCCTGCTTCACAGCAGTTCTAAGGTCAGAGACATGTTTGAGACCCACTTTGGGGCTAATAAATCTATCCCGGCAGCTAGCAATACCACAGGGCTGTCACAGAAATGTGCAGCGAATGTGATACAGAAAATATTGCGTTTTCAGTCCGAGAATGGGCCCAAGCTGAAAGACCTTTGTACTGTGCTTGAGCCTTTTTCTGAGGCAACAGACCTCACAGAAGGAGATATTGTGGTTACCATCAGCATGTTGGTCCCCACCGTCCTGGAACTTACCTCAACAAGATGGAGGTGCAGCTGCCGCAGATTGTGACAATAGTTAGAGCACTAAAAAAGTCTTTAGAGAAGAGGTTCTCAGGGATCTTCAGATGGATCAACATGGAGCAGGGGGATCCCGAGGAGCCATTTAATCATCGGATCTACTTCCTTGCCGCCACCGGCATAACTTTTTTAAATGATGATGACCCTTGCTGCTATTGTGTCACGTGATTTGATTGGCTGGTTTCGCACGCAGACGGCACGTTACATTTGACCTTTTGACGTTGCTTGGCGTAGGCTATTAACCGCTAGCTTGCGAGTTAGCATCATGGACCGATTTACTTTCGTTATCCCAAAAAAATGAGTGAGAGTGGACGATGGCGGTTGCGGCGATTCACACACACATTCCAGCGCCAGCATGGAGGATAGAGTGATGGTGCCAAACGTGGAGAATGAGAATGAAGGGGAGGATGAAGACAAGGAAGAGGCATTAACTGGAACGGCGTCAGCGGAATCAGCGGCGACTGCTGCATCCGCAGAGGGTTTATTTCCAACAACAACAGACTCTGACTCTGAGACCAGAGGTAATGCTAACAGACACGAAAATGAGAACGGTGCCGAGATGGAAGGGCGTGCTTCAACGAGCGGTGAAACTGTGGTCACGGGCGGCAGGAATCTTGGTGGCCCTGTGGATTTGAGCCAAGACCCAGCAGAGGGACCGAGGCGGCCTCAACTCCAGTCATACATGCGTCAGAGATTTGGATCCCATTCCCAGCCAACTTTAAGGAGTTTTAACTACTTGTGGTTCAAACAGTATTCGTGGCTGCAATACTCGCTGTCAATTGATGAGGCCATTTGCCATGCCTGTAGGCATTTTTTCCACCACCTTGGCCATGGGCCGAGTCACACAGAAAAGAGCTTCACCCATGCCGGGTTCACAAACTGGAGAAAAGGAGCAGAGAAACTGGCTCAGCACAATGCAAGTGCTTCTCACAGACTAGCCATGGAAGGATGGTGTGAGTTTAAGGAAAAACAGAAAAGCGGGTCGAGGATTTTGACGCACCTTGATACTGGACATAGCAAGATTGTACAAGAAAACAGGCAGTACATGCAAGCAGTGGTGGAGTCACTGCAGTTTACAGCTTGTCAAACGATTGGACAGAGGGGGCACAGAGAGGATGAGCAGTCCACCAACAGAGGTAATTTCCTTGAACTGTTAAATCTGCTGGGGAAATTTGACAGTACTGTGTCAAAGAAATTATCTAGTGGACCCGGTAATGCTAAATATGTGCACCATGATATTCAAAATGAGCTGATTGATATTATGTCCAGCATGGTGAGAGAACAAGTAAGCAACGAGGTTAAGCTAGGAGAGCACTTTGCTCTAATGGTGGATGAAACAAAAGATGTGAGCAAGAAAGAGCAGATATCTGTTGTTCTGCGTTGCCTAAATAATGACAACATTCATGAGGAGTTTCTGGACTTTATCCCTGCAGATGGCTTGGATGCACAGTCTTTACTCAAGTCAGTTAAACAGACATTGGCTAAGTGCAACATAGACAAAAATGCATGCATTGCACAGTGCTATGACGGGGCATCTGTCATGTCCGGGTGCAACAACGGTGTCCAGGAAAAATTTCGCCAAGAAGTGCCACATGCACTTTACATCCATTGCGAAGCGCACAGACTAAACTTAGTTTTAGTTGACTGTGTGCATAATGTGAAACCAGCTGCAGAATGCTTTGCAACAGTCCAGATGCTGTACAACTTTTTTTCTGGGGCAGTGACACACAAGGTGTTCATGGAGAAACAGCAAGAACTCGAGCCCACTAAACGAACAGCAGAACTGAAAAGACTATCAGATACCAGATGGGCCTGCCAATATTCTACACTGTGGGCAATAAAAAGAACAATCCCTTATATCTTAGCAACTCTTGTGGATGTGAGCAACCAGACGAATGCTCATAGAGCTACTGAAGCGAAATCACTGATTGGACTTATTGATGCACAGTTTGTTCTGCACATCTATATGCTGGAGAGCATATTTAGTCTCACAAAAACCTTATCTGATCATTTACAGGCCACAGATTTGGAGCTGGCATCTGCCATTGACCTGGTCTTTGCAGTTGTTGATGCCCTCAATGACAAACGCAATGCTGAAACATGGACAAAAATCTGGGACTGTGCCAGTGACATGTGTGAGTCACTTAGCATTGACATGCAGCGCCCACAAGTGAGGAGAAAAAAACAGCCCCGCCACCTGCTGGAGTTTGTGGTGAGCAGCCAAACAGGATCAAAAGAGCCACTGGAAACTTCAGATGACTATTGCAAGCACTGCTTTTTCCCCAGTAATCGACAGATTAATCAGTGAATTGAACAGGCGATTTTCTTCTGAAAGCTGCCACATTCTGAAAGGAGCAGCAGCTGTTAACCCCAAACACAAGACATTCATGGACAAAAATGCCCTTTTGCCCATGGCTAAACACTGTAGAGTCTTGGAGGAAAACCTTGGAGCAGAACTTCACCAGGTAAAAAGACTTATTGTGAGGAAAAAACAAAGTGGGGACGTTGTCAGCACCACCCATGATGTGCTGGTGCTATTGAGGACATACAAGGATGCTTTTGTCGACCTGTGCAAACTTGTGTGCATCTCCATGACACTGCCCATCACATCAGCTGCATGTGAGAGGAGTTTTTCCTGCTTACGGCGTTTAAAAACCTACCTCAGGAACAGAAGTGGATATGCCCGAACCAGCAATCTGGGTGTGCTGGCAATCAGCTCCAAAAAGGACCAAAGAACTGGATGTGGATGCAGTCATTGACCGCTTCGCAGCTAATCACAACAACAGGCGGATCATTCTCTTATGACTAGTGAGTACACAATTCTTTTTTGACAGGTCTGAATTATGCTACTTATTGTTTGTTAGTTTCAGTGGAGCCCTAAAAGGAGGGGAGAACAGAGGAGGATGGGAGTGGAGAGGAGTTTATAGGACACACAAGAGGAGTGACACACAAGTTATGTAGCCTGTAACAGTTTATTTTGTTAGATGGCTTTGTATATTTAACTATATACTGTGCTACATTTGTTGCTGCTCACAGTTGCACTATTTTGTAAATCTACAGATGTTCTCTGTGGTGCTTGTTAAAATAATTCACAGTGCTTATGATGTTACATGTTACAGCCTGAAACACAAGTCGGACAAGATCTGGAACCCTTTCTATTTAGTTTTGGAGTGATGGTGATCAGCTGCTGTTTTTGTTTTGTGCCGTCATGTTATTTGGTTAGGGGACATAAATACTGGGTTGATTGTATGATTGTTTTGATAATTGAAGTAAAGCAAAACACAAAACCCTTATGTACAGTATATTAATCTGGGATCAATAAATCTTATTATTAAGATTATTTTTTTGGTGTTTGTTGTGTCAGAATTCACTAGCACCTCCTATAAACAATCCGGCCCCCCCCCATGGACCCCCCAGTAATAAATCTCTGGAGCCGCCACTACTTGTCCCCAGTTTGGTTTGAGCTGGGTAGATTTAGATGTCCATAATGGGGACATCTGTCTGGTAGCTGAAGTCCGTGGTATAAAGTGTGACGAGGAAAGGAGAGAGGACAGTCCCTTGTGGAGCCCCGGTGTTGCTGACCACAGCATCTGACACACAGTTCCGCAAGCGCACGTACTGTGGTCGGCCAGTGAGGTAATCCACAATCCAGGACACAAGGGGGGGATCCACCAGCATCGCCGTCAGCTTGTCACCCAGTAGAGCAGGCCTGATGGTATTGAAAGCACTGGAGAAGTCAAAGAAAGTGACCCTCACAGTGCTCCCCGGCATGTCCAGGTGGGCGTGGACACGGTTCAGCAGGAAGATAATGGCATCCCCGACTCCAATCCGGGGCCGGTAGGCGAACTGGAGGGGATCCAGGTGCGGCCTGACCATAGGCCTGAGCTGCTCCAGGACGAGTCTCTCAAGGGTCTTCATGATATGTGACGTCAGTGCCACCGGTCCGAGAAACCACTGGGCTGCGGCGTCTTTGGCACTGGAACGAGGCAGGACGTCTTCCATATCACAGGGACCTTCTGGAGGCTAAGGCTCATGTTGAAGACACGATGAAGCACTCCACAGAGCTGTTCGGCGCAGGCTCTGAGAAACCGTGGGCTGAAACCGTCAGGGCCTGCAGCCTTACCGGCGGGGAGTTTGCTCAGCTGTCTCCTGACATGAAGCGGTGTAAACAGTGCAGGTCGAGGAGGGGGAGAGTTGGAGTCCACAATGAGAGGAGGCCAGGTAGCATGGGAGCCAGAGTAGGTGTGAGGAGTGGGGGATGGGTGTGAGGTGCTCAAGAAGTTGGATGGGGTGCTAGCAGGAGGAGGAGGGGGGGTCTGAAGCTGTGGTGGCTGGAGACAGTCAACAGGAGAGCCAGCAGGGGCCAGGGCTGCAGTGTCAAATCTATTGAAGAATAGATTTAACTCATTGGCCCTAGCCACACTACCCTCAGCTCCACTGCTAGTTGGTCTGAAGCCGGTAATGGTCCTCATACCACTCCAGACCTCCCTCATGTTATTCTGCTGGAGTTTCCACTCCAGCTTCCTTCTGTAGCCGTCCTTAGCCTCTTTGATCTTGACATTCAGGTCCCTCTGAATGTCCCTCAGCTCCTCCTCTTTTGTAAGTCAAGGCTTGTTGTTTGGGTAACAGCGCACAGTCCTTGCTGGGACAATGCCCTCCACACAGAAATTAATGTAGTCCGTAATGCACTCAGTAAGGCCATCAATGTCCTCTCTGTGTGGCTCACAGAGTACATTCCAGTCAGTCACCTCAAAGCAGCCCTGCAGTGCCTCATAGCAGTCCTCTGACCATGTCCTCACTGTGTTTGTGGTCACAGGCAGCCTCTTCACTAGAGGCACATAGCAGGGGGTGAGAAGCACCAGGTTGTGATCTGATCTTCCCAGTGGGGGGAGAGACGTGGAGGTGTATGCGTCCTTTACATTAGCATACAGCAGGTCCAGGGTCTTCTCCTCTATGGTTTTACAGGTCACATACTGGGTGAATTTCGGGAGTGTTTTTTTAATGGAGACATGGTCGAAGTCACCCGAGATTATAATGAGAGCACTCGGGTGAGCAGTCTGTAGTCCGGCTATTGTCGAGTGGATGACGTCACATGCCGACATCGGGTTAGCGGACGGTGGAATATACACAGCCACGACAATAGCATGTGAGAATTCATGGGGTACATAGTAGGGACGGAGAGCCACAGCTAACAGTTCAATATCCGAGCTGCAGATGCGGTCTTTGATAGTAATGTGACCAGGATTGCACCACCTGTTGTTCACATAAACAGCAAGCCCCCCTCCTTTGCGCTTACCGCTCATAGTGCAGTCCCTGTCAGCCTGGACAGTGTGGAAACCCTCCATGGAAACATTGTGAAAACATTGTGAAACATTGTGCTTATAATGGCCTTTGAATAAATATATGGCATCATTGGCCTTTGAATAATATTTGCATATCGTTGTGATTGATTAAGCATTAGGCCTATGCCATTTCAGTGATGCTGATATTATACGGTGTAATTTGGCTACTATAATTGGAAATAATGCAATTTCAAGTTGATAATTGTGTGTATCTTTTATATTTAAAATTCACGTTTCATCTACAAATTAAGTACAATTTAAATCATATTTAATTTAAATCATAACATGTTTCCCATAGACTTTTTTTGAGGTGCAGGGTGGTGTTGGAGGCTTGTTATTTTGTTAGATGACTTTGGGACTATAGTCATGTCAGTCCTTAACAGCACTCAAGAAGTCAATCCTCAAATAGCGTAGAAATAGCGGTCATGCAATTGCTACACATATTTGATGCATTATGATACATGCACTGTCTCTGTATTATTGTGCCTGTAGTTGAAATAATACAATCTCATATTTATACTAAGCAGCTGAACCCAATATGGTGCTTATGTTCTACAACTCGTGCAAAATGGCAAAAAAAAATAGTTTTCTTTTGGTCTCGGTCTTGAGCTGAACTAGTCTTGGTCTTGACTTGGTCTGCCTTGGTCTTGGTACTCGATACTCTCTGGTCTTGGTAGTGTCTTGGTCTCGGTTTAGGCAGTCTTGACTAAAAGTCTAGTTGTCACACATCTTGAGAACAAGAAGCTTAGTGGGGACATTTCACACACCCCGTTGTCATCATTTATGGGGACCAGTTGTCTCCAGGTCATCAGAAACCTCACACAAAGTTTGTACTCGTACACCAGAGTAAAAGTGCATTGTGGGGACGTCATGAATTTCCCTGATTAGAGCAATATTTCTGTCCAAGGAAAATGTCTACTAAAGTTCAGATCTATCCTAAATGTCCCTTAAATCATCTGCCTTATGGGTGCAGTAGATCAAACTGTATGGCTCACCTGATTCACAATAGATTTCCCTCATATTGACCTTACTTGTTGCATTTACTTGCTTAAAGATAACAGCACTAAAAGAAGACTCAGAGACTCCAGAAGTTAACATCAACTATGAACGTACCTGTTGATAAGTGTCCTGTGGACAAGAAGCATCAGTTATCTCCATCTCTGTAACGACAGCATGGTTGGAGCCTGTGACAGGAGGAACATCCCTTGTGGTTGTGGTCGTCTGCAATGATTTCATGGAAGAAAAAAAAAAAAAAATATGTTAAGCAATTGGTCAATTTGATGTTAACACTAATAATATTCAATTAGAGTAATACATTTCCTTAAGGACTTAGCTCTAAAGATAAAGACATGCCTACACACCAGACTTCAGAGGAAAACAAACACCCAATTCTACTGCATTTTTTCCTACAATTACTTCAGCTATTGTGTGCTGTCACACATCTTGAAAACAAGAAGCTTAGTGGGGACATTTCACACACCACGTTGTCATCATTTATGGGGACCAGTTGTCTCCAGGTCATCAGAAACAAAAAAAGTTTGTACTCGTACACCAGAGTAAAAGTGCACTGTGGGGACGTTGTGAATGTCCCCGATTAGAGTAATATTTCTGCCAAAGGAAAACATGTCTATTAAAGTTCAGATCTGTCCTAAATGTCATAAATTCGTGAAAGTATTCATACACAGATTGATTAGATTTCATTTATTTTTCAAATGACGCTACATTCAACCACCATGTTATTCTGAGACAATAAACCCTACACACTTAAACACTGTGCAGTTGTGACACAAACTTGCATTCGCCATGGGCAGTCATCTCCTCCATAGTCATATGTAATTTCCTCACCTTCCTTTATGTCACATAAGTGTGGTCTTCCTTCCACATCAATTTTTTTCATCTTACAATTTGGATGTCTGTGTTCATTTTTATTTATTTATTTATCTATTTGATTAGGACAATGCATATTAATCAACATATCAGCGAAAAGCATCAATGTAAATATGCCGGAGTTAGCACAGTTGCTAAATTTTATCCGTTGTCCTAAGGCAGGATAAAACATGTAGAAATCTTACAAAAAATAAGTCTTGCTTCACATCAAAGTTAAAAGTCCATACACAAAGTAGAAAAGAAGAAGTGGTTACCCATGAGAGCATCATCATTAACTAAACACCCAAATAAACCGTCTTCTCTGGAGGCATCAATACTTAAAAAGGATAAAAAAAACAAGTAAAGGGAGGGGGAAAATATTACAGAAATGAAAATAGTCTCCTACAGGTCCTATACAATTATTTGTTTTAACTTTGATACATTTCGAAATGTATTTCATTTACATTGCAGGATCATATTAGCAGATGGCAAAATGGCGATCACTGATTGTGCAAGCCTGTATGTCAAATTTAACAATGTATATAACTATAAAGCAGTATAGTAACTGAAAATCTTACCACCATGTTTTCCCTCTCCACTTGAATGCAAACAAAAATGCAGAGCATGAGGAGTGGTAAGAGCTTCTTCTCCTCTGGGCTTTGTCATCATCAATCAAATCTCCCCTGTATTCAACTACAAAGTCTCCTTTGCAGAATGAACCTTGGGTGAATAAACGAAACATAAAAAAATTATGTCCACTACAATTGTTTTTTGATCTGTTGCTTAATGTATTAAAAAATACACACTGTAGATAAAGAGCGAGAATAATGACTAATTTGAATTTATGAAAAAGTGGTAGTGGTGTGCTCATGCCCTGTCTTTATACTGTCAAACTCAAGAAAATGCTGGGGCTCTTAAAGAAAAGGGTCAACATGAGAAAAAAATGTTTTCAGCCACGAAGCTGCTGCTGAGGTGATACATGCAGGCAGTGCATCACCTCAGCAGAGGGAGGAGGACAGGGTGAATGGCTGTTACTGACTGACGTCTGTATTCTTTATCCTTTCTAAACTTCACTCAATATTATGATTTTAAGGAATATGTATTTATGTTTACCTACATTTTGACTCATTTCCAGTGATATATTAGTTTATATAGTGATGTTCCTGCTGTTAGCTTTACTGTTGCTGCTCTAGAAACAATAAATAATAATAGATAAAAAATTCTTATTATCTGTTTAGCACATAAACAAAAACATGAGTTCACTCAAGCAATACAGGCAAAGGCACCGAAGCAACAAACACTCGTGGATACTTTCCAAAGGAAAAAGAAATATCCTCGAGTCAGCGACATGGCAACAAATATTACAGAGGTCATTGAATTCATCGCTCCGGATAACCAGCCCACCTCTGTGGTAGAGGATCAGGGTTTACTTACTGACTTTGTTTACTTGTTGTTTTTGTTAAACTAATGAAAACCAATGTTGCAATAGGGTATGCAGAATAAGAAAGAGCCATATGAAAGTATTTACTTTGTTTCAACAAAATAAAAAAAAGCTATTAAGAACAGCTTGGATGCAGGTGTTTTTTTTCGTAATGCAGCTGTATTATCTAAGAAAATATTGGGCTAAGTATCGGATCGGGACTTGGTATCGGCAGATACTAAATATTAAATGACTCAGATCGGGATCAAACTGCAAAGAAATTAATAAAAAATGAGATAGCTTAGGCATCAGTTCTAGTAAAATAAGGTTACAGGGTTTTAAACAATATGTTACCCAAGTAGCATATGGACTCTTCCCCTTAGCAAACTGAAAAACAGCAAGCGTAAACATTCCATTTTTACCATCTCTTTTTTTTTTTATTGTGCTATTCCAGCTCAATTTCTGTTAAATCCAGCTTGAATTTAGTTGTGAAATATTGAGTTTATTGTGTAATGAAATCAATCAGTACAGTGGGGCCCCCAAATCCTTCATTTAACATATTGTTCATTTATTATTTTCTTCTATGATATATATATATACACATATATTCTCTGAATTTGATTTCCACTGGCATGATTTAGGTTACACATCCACTACATTCTTAATTAATATTCTAAGCAAAACCTGGCTTGCTACACTGTTTAATGACTATAACCAACCAACACTAAATCTTCGATATTAACTGCGCCTCGTCTGAAAAGCATGGCTCTAAAAACTTTGCCCACTTCAATATGGTTGGATTATCGTAGCCCACATAAGCATGACTTCCGGTCAAATTGTGATCAAGTCAAGTGCATTGTGCTGCGAAACCAACCACCCATCCCCCCACACCAGGTGTGATGGACTCAGTGAATATAGCCGCTACATTCCTACCGTGGCAAACATAAAATATAAAAAATAAATAAAATAACTGACACCCGAACATACAAATGACCTTAATTTTAACGAGTCAGTCCACCCTGGTGACCGAAAACTCTGATAACTGTCTTAAGCTGACTGTGACTGCTAGCAAGTGCTAATTTATGATACACCTGTGTTCGGCAAGCGACCTTTAAACAAGAAAGCCGACAGTTTTAGTAAATAAAAAATGGCTACACAACGCATCAAACTGTCATGGCTTGTCATGGTTACGCTACTGTATATTTTAATGAAATACTTAGTACTTACTGAACACGCTGCTTGTTATACCCTGTTTCATCGACTTCAGCGGTGGCACGGCGCTGTAACGCCGGCGGTTGTATGATAGTCCACTTCCTGTTAGATTTCACATTAAAAGCCTACCGGCGGAAGTGACAATGTAATGGCGATTTAATGAAGGGAAGGTAACGTGCTACTCAGCGAATTAAACGGGTTTCCTAGTCTGGTCTGCAGGGGCTTTGTCACAAATCATTTTGCTTGCCATAAGAGCAGATATTGAGATCTCATATCTCCCATTAACATATATAAATATATATTTGTTTTCCCCTTTTCATTGCTTTTAGAAATGGAATCATGGACAATATAGAAAATATATACAAAACAAAAATATATAACAAAAAAAACCTCTTCAGTGTCAAAGTGAAAACAGATTTCTACAAATTGATGTAAATTAACTGAATATATATAATGTAAAATAAGTGACTGCATAAGTATTTGCCCCTTAAAGTCAGTATTTAGTAGATGCACCTTTGCCCTCAATACAATCACTGAATCTGTGTGTGTGTGGATAGATCTTAATCAGGCCTGCACATCTGGACACTGCAATTTTACTCCATTCTTCTTTGCAAAACTGCTCAAGCTCTGTGAGGTTGAATGGGGGTCGGGTGTGAACAGCCCTTTTCAAGTCCAGCCACAAATTCTCTATTGGACTGAGGTCTAGGCTTTGACTGGGCCACTCCAGAACATTCACCTTGTTGTCTTTAAACCATTTCTGTGTTGCATTAGCTGTTTGCTTCAGGTCATTGTCCTTCTGGAAAATAAATCTTCTCCCAAGTAGTAGTTGCAGACTGCATCAGGATGTCCTCCAGGATTTCCCTATATTTTGCTTCATTCATTAAACCCTCTCCCCACAGCATGATGCTGCCACCACCATGCTTCACAGGGGGGATGGTATGTTTGTGGTGATGTTCAGTGTTTGGTGTCTGCAAAACATAGCATCTAGTATGATTCATTTTGGTCTCATCAGACCAAAGAAACTTCTTCCAGTTGACCTTGGAGTCTCCCGCATGCCTTTGGGTGAACACTAGTTGAGGTTTAATGGAGGATGTAACTACAGGTGTGTATCTATCGCGAGTCTCGTTGATTTTGTTTGGCACGGCTTCCGTAGTGCAAACGCTGTGAGGGAGACTAGCGTGAACGCGGGAGCATGCCTCCAAACAAATATAGTATAGTGACTCTTTAGGCTAGAAAAATTTACTAAATGACGTTGTTTCGAGTAAACTCTGGATGTCACCACTTCAGGACACTTGGATTGCAGCGGAAGAGCAGTATGGAGGAGCGTTAATGGCGTTTCGGACGCCATTAACGCTCGTTATATGGATTATTGCTGCCGGAGGGTACCCCCGCGGGTCTCCAGCTGCACTTTGAGGAATAAGAAACTACACCGGACTTAGAGTGAACTTTTCCTTTAAAGGTTTCAGTAAAAAGAAAGGAATATTTTTATCATCTCCCTAGTTTGTCAATGGACACACCATAATTAATAACTCATTAAACTGCTAGTATGGATGTACGTTTGATTGTGTGATTTTCTCCCTAAATCTAAATAACCGCAGAGTCTGACACTTAATTGCTCGACAATCTGCTCTAGGATTGTTGGACAAATGAAGACAAGCATACTGTGTATTTAACACTGAAACCATGCTTAACTGTAGCCATCATCCTGGTGTTGTTGTGCTCACATCACACGAGGCACCATAATGTAGTGCTTCATGCAAGAGTTTTGGGTTAAATTTGGCTATCAATAATAATTAATGATTATCAGGGACAATTATTAATTATGATTACTAATAAGATCCAATTTACATTAGATCACCTTGGGGCACCACCCTTGAAGAAGGGAAAATAAAGCCAATTCACCAAATCAGTCTCAGGAAAGGTACTAAACTGTTTGTAACTCTGATTAATAATTAATTTAATAACTACAACCAATATCACCATAACAGCTAGTAATATTCGAAGGATTTTGGAGCTCTTGACAGAGTAGAGGTTGGCAACATTCACTCTTGTACAATATTAAATAGACAACATGTGGGTTAAAAAGTCTTTTATTCAACACAAAGATGAAAACACACTAACTAACATGTACTATATACAGGTGTGTGTGTGTGTATGTGTATGTGTGTGTGTGAGTGTGTGTCTGGCAGAACAAAGAAACAATGGTGGTCACTGATATCACATGTGGGTGTGATATGCTCCAGGCTTAAGGAATGTGTGTGTGTGTGTGTGTGTGTGTGTGTGTGTGTGTGTGTGTGTGACGTGATGCCAGGTTATAGAAGATGGTTTGTTGCATGCAAAGACCCTGAGTCTGTGTGAAGCATCATTCGACTAATGTCAAATTAGCCGTCTAGGAAAGCAAACTACCAATAACCTGACCTGAGATCACAATAACACTCAAACAGTGGACACACATAAATTGAACACATTTGCATTACATCAACCAGAGTTTAAAGTCCTGTGCTTAGCCGTGCTATGCTATGCTATCTAAGCCCAGTTCAACGTTACCAGTCTTTGAAGAAAAGGTGCTGGTGGTTGCAGGAGAACGTTGAGATTCCATTGTTGAATGTTGTTCTTGCTGTGCAAGGACTGATGAAAGTCGGCAGAGGAGGAAACGGTTCGCTCCTTTCCTTTGCAGGGATAGCGGCTCAGTGCTAACTTGCTTGATGTTCCTCAGATTGTGAAGTTAGCTGGCAAGCTTTGCGTCGCAGCTGCTGGTGCTAACTGATCAGGAATACTGGCAGGACCTCGTGTCGCTGCAGTGAGGAGAAGTTCTTTGGGCCTGCTGCAAATGAAGCTTGCAGCTCTCCGCAGCTGTTAGGCCCAGAAGAGATCTTGAGGGCAGGCAGCCCCGTGGGGGGGGGGGAGATGGAGAGGAGCCCTTGAGGATAAGAAGTTGGAGGAGAAGAGAGGCGCGAGGAGAAGAGAGCTTGTGGAGAAGAGAGAGAACAAAGGAAGGCGCTGGAGTTTTGACTCTCTGATCAGAGGGGGGTCTGTCACCCTGACCAATAGTAGCTCAAAGCTGAATTTTGCACCTAGGTGTGAAGAATGGGGAATTCTGGGACACTGAGTTCAGTTCAGAGTCCATTTTGAAATCCACAATGAATGACTTCATCTGTGGGTCCCAACAGTGTTTATGCAAGTATCTGTGCATTCTTAACTAAATTTGTTATTGCTGTTAAACATAAACATAGCATAAACATATAATTGTTCATGTAATGGGTCATATAGTCTTACTACGCCTCCTGCCCCTCTCTCTCTCTTCATAATACCTAACACCCTGTTGATGATACTGCACAAACTAACAAAGTCAAGCCTGTGCTTAATATGCTTAATACGAAGTGACAATAGAGAGGATTTCTTTTCCTCCTTATTCATCCTATCTCACCACCTCTCTCTCCAGAGCTTCCTGAAAATCCTTCTCTCTCCGCTCCTGGTACAGCTGCTTTCTGAACAGGCGTCACAGCCCTGACTGCTGCCAGGAAGAGCAAAGTCTCCAGGCAAGGGCTGACCACTGGAATAAAAAAGATTCTAATCAAACATAATGTCATGTTTCTAATGTATGATTGTAAATATTGCTATAAAACTCCTTAAACTAAATTAAAAAAATACATAATTCTACTTAAATGTTAACATGGAAATGTTTTTTTTCTCTTTCGCCTTGATGAGGAAGCAAAGCCATAAGTAACCAGTTTCTTCCTGTTCATCTCAAACTGGGCTATTTAAGTCTGGACCATCTGCATGGACAAAGTGGACAGACTTTACAATAATAACAGCAAGACAAACAAACTCATGTCACTCATTTGTTTTCTTCTTTGTTTGACATGTGAAACAAATGTGCTGGGAGAAAAGTTTGTTAAACTTTAGTCAAATTAATCAATTTAGAGGGCCATCAGTTGGAATTCCAATTACATCCTGACAGAGAAAGTGACTCAGAAACAAAATCCCCTCTGTGAACAATGACAGGTGTTGAGCAATAACAAACTTGAACTTCTGCTTGCCTAGATTTAAGGTCCATTTTCAGTGAGCATTAGCCTACAAAACACCGTATATCTCATCCTGTCATCAAGGCAAAAAATATAAACGATCAATATTTATTGTGGATCACACCTGAGCTTCTTGTGCTAAGCGTTGCTTCTGATGGTGACGCCTCTCTCGGTTGAGCTGTGAGGTGTACAGAGGAGGCTTGGGAACCTGGACAAGAGTGGCCTGGTTACAAGTCATGATGTCATTGTGCTTCCAGTGGCACACCTGCAGCTGCAACATACACACTTTCCAATTGTTGGTATGAGCTTTACTAATTCCATCATCATTATCTGTGGTTCAAGTGTAGGTTTATCACTCAGTACTGGTCCAGTATTATTATACTGGTTATACTTATTATTATTTTATTTTATCAATTACTGTATACAGATATCTTTCTCTAGGAAATTACAATTTCAAGGCCTTTCGGCATTCTGAGCACAAAGTCATATGAAATATAATGACTAACAGGAATACACTACAAAACTCCACTTGTAGAAAAAGTAAAGAAAAACAACAACACAGTAGTCAATTGATCTTCTACACTCTGTGCTACACTAAAACTTTCAGGGTGATGTTCAGTTGAATAAGTAACAATGTGGGATATAACAGTATATTTGAATTTAGATTATTTATATCAAACAGTTTATGATACCATGGAGTTATAAACTATGTTAGTGACAGAGGAGCAGCTTCAGGCTTTACAACTAAATAATACTGTTTGGGGAAACAAAACAACCTTTCCATAGAAGAATGGCACAACACAGGAGGGCCAACTCCTCAGGTCCAGACTGTGCTGTCCACTTACATCTGAAGGAGAAAAATCATTCCTTTGAGGACAACAATGTAAACATCCTGTCCAGAGAAGACAGATGTTTTGAAAGAGGAGTAAAAGAGTCCATCTATGTCAAACTGGAACAACCATCTTTGAACAGAGGAGGTGGTCTACGACATTACCTATCACCCACCTACAATGCAGTTCTGAGTTCCCTCCCTAGACAGCTTAACAACCGTTCACAGCAGAAGTGCATCCCATTTCACCTAAATTGCCAGCGCCGCCCCTCCCTAAACGCAGAACACGCGCTGTGCGTAGGGCCCCATGATCCGTGGGGGGCCCCATTTTGCACAAGGGGCGCATTCTCTGCAAATGTGCAAAGGATGCGCATCGCTGCCATGAGGCACATAGAGCACCGAGTCAGCCCGAGGCAGGAGAGAAAAAAAAAGAGACGAGTAATCTGACATGGCGCACGTTGCCGCAACGATTGACAGCACGCAGCATCTTACCAATCAGCGGTCAGATGCGCCAACAGGCAGTTGTATGCAGGTGGAGAGATGGCCTCCAAATGGCAATATGAATCGGGAGCAAGCAAAAGAAAGACAAAGTCTAAACAAGAGGAGGCTCGTGCTTCACTTGAAGGTGGGTATGTTGTTGAAATAAAAAAGAAAACTTTGTGGCATAAACACCCCAGCTGCTAGCATGCTAATCATGAGACAGAAGAGAGGATAATTCTGTCTAGATGTGGACTGGAGATTAAATTTTCCAGCGGCCCTGATTATCATTTATTGAATGTCTTGTTAACTGCATCTACATTCACCTCTGTTGAAAAAGGAGCGGTTAATTGACCAGTTGGTGGTCATATGTTGGCTCAGGTTTATAGCCTATCAATCTATGCTATCAGTAGAAGTTTTGGGCTGTTTTTATGGAGGTAAAATGTCGCCATCTCTTGGTGAATTTAATTCATAACAGTATAAGATTAGATAAAATAAGATAAATTAAGATAATCCTTTATTTGACCCACAATGGAGAAATTTAAAGCGTTACAGCAGCAAACAGCAGTGTGAATATAGAACCTAATTACTAAATGTATAAATAAGTACATAAAAATATTTAAATATAGAAATATCATCAAATCAAATCATAATGCATATTATTATTAGTTGTAGTCGTATTTGCATTAATTGCATTTGGCTAGCACCATTGCAGTAACTCTCCCTGTTACAGTTGCCTTTGCTGAGCAAAAACTGAAGCTCATCAATGGCGCAAGAACGCTTGAGTGGCCTGGCTATCATAAGCATCAACTCAGAAGTGGCACAGCAGCTGTCATATGATGACCTCATTGATGACTTTGCATCCAGAAAATGCAGACGTGTGCATCTGTAAAAGGCTTGTTCCATTGTTGAAAGAGTCATTTTGTAATGGGGAGGGGGGGCCTCAAAATAAAATTCTGCTTAGGGCCCCAATTTGGCCAGTAAATTGCATCCACGTTTCACTCACTTGCGTCCTTTCTTGCGTCCTTTCCTTGTGTCTTAGTCCAGCCCCCAAGGATTCAGGGAGAGACCCGAGGAAACCACAGGAGGAGAGAGGACCAAAGAAATCTGTTTGAATACAAGTGAGACGTCCTTTCATCTGCAGCGTCACGTGAAGCAATGTCCGTTTCTGATGACGGCTGTTTTATGACCTCGACAGCCCAACACCGATTTCCTGCGGTGTCCATGGATATGGCCTACCTGTGATCAAATAGTAGTGACAATAGTGATAAAAGCAAACACGTGTCTGCAATTTAAGTGTAATCAGTTCAGACATTTATGTGATTAAATATATAGTGAATATAGTTTAGGCCTACTGTTGTGACCCTGAGTCATGATTGTGTTTTTTTTTTTTTCATTTGCTGCTGATCTTAATCTCCTCCTCAGTGTTGTGTGTGAGCAGTCTCTGTGTGATTGTGTGTGTTTCTGATTGAGAGCAGGTTGGACCTGTTGATTGGCTTGCTCAGCTTGATTGCTGACATTGGATTGGTCAGAGGGAGGAGAGCAGCCCTTTTTAAACCACCGGCTTACTGCAATCTCCCTTTCCACCAATCTTCCACTTCCAACATGGACCAGTGTCTGGTTTGACCAGTGTTTTGTTTGTGACGTAAACCAGTTGTAAGTAACTCAGCTGCACTACAATCTGGCATTTCAGGGTGAAAACTGGCTTATTTTGAGCGTTTCAGAGCAAGAGAAGCCTCTTTTTGCACTGTACAGTAGCATAAGCTGCATTTGACTGAAAAAAGGTTTTTCAAGCAAGTGGCCTGAACTGGCCTGAACTGGTTGAATTTGGATCCATTTCATGACAAACAAGGTTTTACCTGTCCTTTAATTCATTAAGGGTGAAAACTGGCTTATGTCAATTTTGAGTGTTTCAGAGCGAGAGAAGTCTTTTTCCACTGTTCAGTAGCATAAGCTGCATTGGACTGAAAAAAGGTTTTTCAAGCAAGTTTCCTGGCATGAACTGGTTGAATTTGGATCTTTCATTGCAAACAAGATTTTACCTGTCCTTTAATTCATTAAGGGTGAAAACTGGCTTATGTCAATTTTGAGCGTTTCAGAGCAAGAGAAGTCTCTTTTTGCACTGTACAGTAGCATAAGCTGTATTTGACTGAAAAAAAGGTTTTTCAAGCAAGTTTCCTGGCCTGAATGTTGAATTTGGATCAATTTCATGACAAACAAGGTTTTACCTGTCCTTTAATTCATTAAGGGTGAAAACTGGCTTATGTCAATTTTGAGTGAGAAGTCTCTTTTTGCACTGTACAGTAGCATAAGCTGTATTTGACTGAAAAAAGGTTTTTCAAGCAAGTTTCCTGGCATGAACTGGTTGAATTTGGATCTTTCATTGCAAACAAGGCTTTACCTGTCCTTTAATTCATTAAGGGTGAAAACTGGCTTATGTCAATTTTGAGTGTTTCAGAGCGAGAGAAGTCTTTTTCCACTGTTCAGTAGCATAAGCTGCATTGGACTGAAAAAAGGTTTTTCAAGCAAGTTTCCTGGCATGAACTGGTTGAATTTGGATCTTTCATTGCAAACAAGATTTTACCTGTCCTTTAATTCATTAAGGGTGAAAACTGGCTTATGTCAATTTTGAGCGTTTCAGAGCAAGAGAAGTCTCTTTTTGCACTGTACAGTAGCATAAGCTGTATTTGACTGAAAAAAAGGTTTTTCAAGCAAGTTTCCTGGCCTGAATGTTGAATTTGGATCAATTTCATGACAAACAAGGTTTTACCTGTCCTTTAATTCATTAAGGGTGAAAACTGGCTTATGTCAATTTTGAGTGAGAAGTCTCTTTTTGCACTGTACAGTAGCATAAGCTGTATTTGACTGAAAAAAGGTTTTTCAAGCAAGTTTCCTGGCATGAACTGGTTGAATTTGGATCTTTCATTGCAAACAAGGCTTTACCTGTCCTTTAATTCATTAAGGGTGAAAACTGGCTTATGTCAATTTTGAGTGTTTCAGAGCGAGAGAAGTCTTTTTCCACTGTTCAGTAGCATAAGCTGCATTGGACTGAAAAAAGGTTTTTCAAGCAAGTTTCCTGGCATGAACTGGTTGAATTTGGATCTTTCATTGCAAACAAGATTTTACCTGTCCTTTAATTCATTAAGGGTGAAAACTGGCTTATGTCAATTTTGAGCGTTTCAGAGCAAGAGAAGTCTCTTTTTGCACTGTACAGTAGCATAAGCTGCATTTGACTGAAAAAAGGTTTTTCAAGCAAGTTTCCTGGCCTGAATGTTGAATTTGGATCAATTTCATAACAAGCAAGGTTTTACCTGTCCTTTAATTCATTAAGGGTGAAAACTGGCTTATGTCAATTTTGAGCGTTTCAGAGCAAGAGAAGTCTCTTTTTGCACTGTACAGTAGCATAAGCTGTATTTGACTGAAAAAAAGGTTTTTCAAGCAAGTTTCCTGGCCTGAATGTTGAATTTGGATCAATTTCATGACAAACAAGGTTTTACCTGTCCTTTAATTCATTAAGGGTGAAAACTGGCTTATGTCAATTTTGAGTGAGAAGTCTCTTTTTGCACTGTACAGTAGCATAAGCTGTATTTGACTGAAAAAAGGTTTTTCAAGCAAGTTTCCTGGCATGAACTGGTTGAATTTGGATCTTTCATTGCAAACAAGGCTTTACCTGTCCTTTAATTCATTAAGGGTGAAAACTGGCTTATGTCAATTTTGAGTGTTTCAGAGCAAGAGAAGTCTCTTTTTGCACTGTACAGTAGCATAAGCTGTATTTGACTGAAAAAAAGGTTTTTCAAGCAAGTTTCCTGGCCTGAATGTTGAATTTGGATCAATTTCATGACAAACAAGGTTTTACCTGTCCTTTAATTCATTAAGGGTGAAAACTGGCTTATGTCAATTTTGAGTGAGAAGTCTCTTTTTGCACTGTACAGTAGCATAAGCTGTATTTGACTGAAAAAAGGTTTTTCAAGCAAGTTTCCTGGCATGAACTGGTTGAATTTGGATCTTTCATTGCAAACAAGGCTTTACCTGTCCTTTAATTCATTAAGGGTGAAAACTGGCTTATGTCAATTTTGAGTGTTTCAGAGCGAGAGAAGTCTTTTTCCACTGTTCAGTAGCATAAGCTGCATTGGACTGAAAAAAGGTTTTTCAAGCAAGTTTCCTGGCATGAACTGGTTGAATTTGGATCTTTCATTGCAAACAAGATTTTACCTGTCCTTTAATTCATTAAGGGTGAAAACTGGCTTATGTCAATTTTGAGCGTTTCAGAGCAAGAGAAGTCTCTTTTTGCACTGTACAGTAGCATAAGCTGCATTTGACTGAAAAAAGGTTTTTCAAGCAAGTTTCCTGGCATGAACTGGTTGAATTTGGATCTTTCATTGCAAACAAGATTTTACCTGTCCTTTAATTCATTAAGGGTGAAAACTGGCTTATGTCAATTTTGAGCGTTTCAGAGCAAGAGAAGTCTCTTTTTGCACTGTACAGTAGCATAAGCTGTATTTGACTGAAAAAAAGGTTTTTCAAGCAAGTTTCCTGGCCTGAATGTTGAATTTGGATCAATTTCATGACAAACAAGGTTTTACCTGTCCTTTAATTCATTAAGGGTGAAAACTGGCTTATGTCAATTTTGAGTGAGAAGTCTCTTTTTGCACTGTACAGTAGCATAAGCTGCATTGGACTGAAAAAAGGTTTTTCAAGCAAGTTTCCTGGCATGAACTGGTTGAATTTGGATCTTTCATTGCAAACAAGATTTTACCTGTCCTTTAATTCATTAAGGGTGAAAACTGGCTTATGTCAATTTTGAGCGTTTCAGAGCAAGAGAAGTCTCTTTTTGCACTGTACAGTAGCATAAGCTGCATTTGACTGAAAAAAGGTTTTTCAAGCAAGTTTCCTGGCCTGAATGTTGAATTTGGATCAATTTCATAACAAGCAAGGTTTTACCTGTCCTTTAATTCATTAAGGGTGAAAACTGGCTTATGTCAATTTTGAGCGTTTCAGAGCAAGAGAAGTCTCTTTTTGCACTGTACAGTAGCATAAGCTGCATTTGACTGAAAAAAGGTTTTTCAAGCAAGTTTCCTGGCCTGAATGTTGAATTTGGATCAATTTCATAACAAGCAAGGTTTTACCTGTCCTTTAATTCATTAAGGGTGAAAACTGGCTTATGTCAATTTTGAGCGTTTCAGAGCAAGAGAAGTCTCTTTTTGCACTGTACAGTAGCATAAGCTGTATTTGACTGAAAAAAAGGTTTTTCAAGCAAGTTTCCTGGCCTGAATGTTGAATTTGGATCAATTTCATGACAAACAAGGTTTTACCTGTCCTTTAATTCATTAAGGGTGAAAACTGGCTTATGTCAATTTTGAGTGAGAAGTCTCTTTTTGCACTGTACAGTAGCATAAGCTGTATTTGACTGAAAAAAGGTTTTTCAAGCAAGTTTCCTGGCATGAACTGGTTGAATTTGGATCTTTCATTGCAAACAAGGCTTTACCTGTCCTTTAATTCATTAAGGGTGAAAACTGGCTTATGTCAATTTTGAGTGTTTCAGAGCGAGAGAAGTCTTTTTCCACTGTTCAGTAGCATAAGCTGCATTGGACTGAAAAAAGGTTTTTCAAGCAAGTTTCCTGGCATGAACTGGTTGAATTTGGATCTTTCATTGCAAACAAGATTTTACCTGTCCTTTAATTCATTAAGGGTGAAAACTGGCTTATGTCAATTTTGAGCGTTTCAGAGCAAGAGAAGTCTCTTTTTGCACTGTACAGTAGCATAAGCTGCATTTGACTGAAAAAAGGTTTTTCAAGCGAGTTTCCTGGCCTGAATGTTGAATTTGGATCAATTTCATGACAAGCAAGGTTTTACCTGTCCTTTAATTCATTAAGGGTGAAAACTGGCTTATGTCAATTTTGAGCGTTTCAGAGCAAGAGAAGTCTCTTTTTGCACTGTACAGTAGCATAAGCTGCATTTGACTGAAAAAAGGTTTTTCAAGCAAGTTTCCTGGCCTGAATGTTGAATTTGGATCAATTTCATGACAAACAAGGTTTTACCTGTCCTTTAATTCATTAAGGGTGAAAACTGGCTTATGTCAATTTTGAGTGTTTCAGAGCGAGAGAAGTCTTTTTCCACTGTTCAGTAGCATAAGCTGCATTGGACTGAAAAAAGGTTTTTCAAGCAAGTTTCCTGGCATGAACTGGTTGAATTTGGATCTTTCATTGCAAACAAGATTTTACCTGTCCTTTAATTCATTAAGGGTGAAAACTGGCTTATGTCAATTTTGAGCGTTTCAGAGCAAGAGAAGTCTCTTTTTGCACTGTACAGTAGCATAAGCTGCATTTGACTGAAAAAAGGTTTTTCAAGCAAGTTTCCTGGCCTGAATGTTGAATTTGGATCAATTTCATAACAAGCAAGGTTTTACCTGTCCTTTAATTCATTAAGGGTGAAAACTGGCTTATGTCAATTTTGAGCGTTTCAGAGCAAGAGAAGTCTCTTTTTGCACTGTACAGTAGCATAAGCTGTATTTGACTGAAAAAAAGGTTTTTCAAGCAAGTTTCCTGGCCTGAATGTTGAATTTGGATCAATTTCATGACAAACAAGGTTTTACCTGTCCTTTAATTCATTAAGGGTGAAAACTGGCTTATGTCAATTTTGAGTGAGAAGTCTCTTTTTGCACTGTACAGTAGCATAAGCTGTATTTGACTGAAAAAAGGTTTTTCAAGCAAGTTTCCTGGCATGAACTGGTTGAATTTGGATCTTTCATTGCAAACAAGGCTTTACCT
Organism: Pagrus pagrus; assembly: GCF_965226575.1. NCBI lineage: Eukaryota > Metazoa > Chordata > Actinopteri > Spariformes > Sparidae > Pagrus > Pagrus pagrus. Next base: position 357,026 of record NW_028175424.1, read on the forward strand.
GTCCTTTAATTCATTAAGGGTGAAAACTGGCTTATGTCAATTTTGAGTGTTTCAGAGCGAGAGAAGTCTTTTTCCACTGTTCAGTAGCATAAGCTGCATTGGACTGAAAAAAGGTTTTTCAAGCAAGTTTCCTGGCATGAACTGGTTGAATTTGGATCTTTCATTGCAAACAAGATTTTACCTGTCCTTTAATTCATTAAGGGTGAAAACTGGCTTATGTCAATTTTGAGCGTTTCAGAGCAAGAGAAGTCTCTTTTTGCACTGTACAGTAGCATAAGCTGCATTTGACTGAAAAAAGGTTTTTCAAGCAAGTTTCCTGGCCTGAATGTTGAATTTGGATCAATTTCATGACAAACAAGGTTTTACCTGTCCTTTAATTCATTAAGGGTGAAAACTGGCTTATGTCAATTTTGAGCGTTTCAGAGCAAGAGAAGTCTCTTTTTGCACTGTACAGTAGCATAAGCTGCATTTGACTGAAAAAAGGTTTTTCAAGCAAGTTTCCTGGCCTGAATGTTGAATTTGGATCAATTTCATAACAAGCAAGGTTTTACCTGTCCTTTAATTCATTAAGGGTGAAAACTGGCTTATGTCAATTTTGAGCGTTTCAGAGCAAGAGAAGTCTCTTTTTGCACTGTACAGTAACATAAGCTGTATTTGACTGAAAAAAAGGTTTTTCAAGCAAGTTTCCTGGCCTGAATGTTGAATTTGGATCAATTTCATGACAAACAAGGTTTTACCTGTCCTTTAATTCATTAAGGGTGAAAACTGGCTTATGTCAATTTTGAGTGAGAAGTCTCTTTTTGCACTGTACAGTAGCATAAGCTGCATTGGACTGAAAAAAGGTTTTTCAAGCAAGTTTCCTGGCATGAACTGGTTGAATTTGGATCTTTCATTGCAAACAAGATTTTACCTGTCCTTTAATTCATTAAGGGTGAAAACTGGCTTATGTCAATTTTGAGCGTTTCAGAGCAAGAGAAGTCTCTTTTTGCACTGTACAGTAGCATAAGCTGCATTTGACTGAAAAAAGGTTTTTCAAGCAAGTTTCCTGGCCTGAATGTTGAATTTGGATCAATGTCATAACAAGCAAGGTTTTACCTGTCCTTTAATTCATTAAGGGTGAAAACTGGCTTATGTCAATTTTGAGCGTTTCAGAGCAAGAGAAGTCTCTTTTTGCACTGTACAGTAGCATAAGCTGTATTTGACTGAAAAAAGGTTTTTCAAGCAAGTTTCCTGGCATGAACTGGTTGAATTTGGATCTTTCATTGCAAACAAGATTTTACCTGTCCTTTAATTCATTAAGGGTGAAAACTGGCTTATGTCAATTTTGAGCGTTTCAGAGCAAGAGAAGTCTCTTTTTGCACTGTACAGTAGCATAAGCTGCATTTGACTGAAAAAAGGTTTTTCAAGCAAGTTTCCTGGCCTGAATGTTGAATTTGGATCAATTTCATGACAAACAAGGTTTTACCTGTCCTTTAATTCATTAAGGGTGAAAACTGGCTTATGTCAATTTTGAGTGAGAAGTCTCTTTTTGCACTGTACAGTAGCATAAGCTGTATTTGACTGAAAAAAGGTTTTTCAAGCAAGTTTCCTGGCATGAACTGGTTGAATTTGGATCTTTCATTGCAAACAAGGTTTTACCTGTCCTTTAATTCATTAAGGGTGAAAACAGGCTTATGTCAATTTTGAGTGATTCAGAGCGAGAGAAGTCTCTTTTTGCACTGTACAGTAGCATAAGCTGTATTTGACTGAAAAAAGGTTTTTCAAGCAAGTTTCCTGGCCTGAATGTTGAATTTGGATCAATTTCATGACAAACAAGGTTTTACCTGTCCTTTAATTCATTAAGGGTGAAAACTGGCTTATTTGACTGAAAAAAGGTTTTTCAAGCAAGTTTCCTGGCATGAACTGGTTGAATTTGGATCTTTCATTGCAAACAAGGTTTTACCTGTCCTTTAATTCATTAAGGGTGAAAACTGGCTTATGTCAATTTTGAGCGTTTCAGAGCAAGAGAAGTCTCTTTTTGCACTGTACAGTAGCATAAGCTGTATTTGACTGAAAACAGGTTTTTCAAGCAAGTTTCCTGGCCTGAATGTTGAATTTGGATCCATTTCATGACAAACAAGGTTTTACCTGTCCTTTAATTCATTAAGGGTGAAAACTGGCTTATGTCAATTTTGAGTGAGAAGTCTCTTTTTGCACTGTACAGTAGCATACGCTGTATTTGACTGAAAAAAGGTTTTTCAAGCAAGTTTCCTGGCATGAACTGGTTGAATTTGGATCTTTCATTGCAAACAAGGTTTTACCTGTCCTTTAATTCATTAAGGGTGAAAACAGGCTTATGTCAATTTTGAGTGATTCAGAGCGAGAGAAGTCTTTTTGCACTGTTCAGTAGCATAAGCTGCATTTGACTGAAAAAAGGTTTTTCAAGCAAGTTTCCTGGCCTGAATGTTGAATTTGGATCCATTTCATGACAAACAAGGTTTTACCTGTCCTTTAAGTCATTAAGGGTGAAAACTGGCTTATGTCAATTTTGAGCGAGAGAAGTCTCTTTTTGCACTGTACAGTAGCATAAGCTGTATTTGACTGAAAAAAGGTTTTTCAAGGTGTTTCATAGCCTGAACTGGTTGAATTTGGTTTTACCTGTCCTTTTTAATTCATTAATAGACTACTTGTGTGTTAGCATAGTAGGAGGGAGAAGCCTTTTTCTTTTGACAACCCATTTTTCTCCTGTTTATACTGATTTAGGAGTGAGGGAAGATTTTGTCTTTATATTTTTGATTTGAGGCAGGAAGTTAGGGTAAACGGATTTTGTTTGTTGTGTTAGCCTTGTTCTCCCTCTGAAGCAAAATAAATGCTTCTTTAATGTGACTCCTCTGTGACACTGACTTTTGGAGTGAAAAGAATGGGTAGATTCCCATCCAGTTATGTCCTGGGTTCCCCTAGACCAGGGGCATAACATTGCACTTGGAAATCAACTTGATTCAGGGATGGCTTAAAATATGATTTATTTTCCAGTTAGTACTTTGCATTATTTCAGCTACTGTCCTACATTACAATCCTGTTCTTTATACCCGTTTTTAAAAATCTTTGAAAAGACGACAAAGTTTTGCTTGACTGTTGTGCTTGCTGTGTATTTTGTGCTGCAGTCTGCATATTGTGTGCTGTGGGCTGTGTATTTTGTGCTGTGGACTGTGTACTCGGTACTGTGTATTCGATATTCATACTGTGTACTAGTTCTTTGGTCTGTGTACTCGGTATTTGTACCGTGTACTTGTTCTGTGGTCTAAGGTATGTACACTGTGGTATGCGGTGTACTGTTTACTGTGGTTGGTGTACTCGTTCTGTGGTAGGTTTACTTGTACTGCGATTTGGTGTTCGTACCCGTGTACTCGGTCTGTGTAGTCATACTGTGGCCTGTGCATTTTTATTGTGGTATGTATACTATGTTCTGTGGTATATAGACTGCATGTACTGTGGTCTGTGTACTCCTACTATGGTCTGCGTGTATGCTGTGTACTCGTACTGTGGTCTGTATGTATGCTGTGTACTCTTACTGTGTATTCCAGAGGCTCCGAGCCTTTGCCGCTGGCCTCCAGTGGGTTCCTGCCGGTTTCGAGAGGGTCCGCGCCTTCGCTGCCGGCTTCCAGAGGATTCGATCCTTTTTACTGTGGTATGTATACTATGTTCCGTGGTATGTATACTGTATGTGGACTGCATGTACTGTGGTCTGTGTACTCGTACTGTGGTCTGTATGTATGCTGTATACTCGTACTGTGCTCTGCATGTATGCTGTGAACTCATACTGTGGTCTGTGAACTTGGTATTGTGTATTTGCACTGTGTACTCAGCATTCGTTCTATGCATTTCCTGCTGTGTATTTTGTGCTGTGGACTCGTACTGTGTATTTGTTGTTTGTACCGTGGTCTGCGTGTTGTCTCCTCTGTATTCGTACTGTATACTTGTTCTGTGATCTGTGTACTCATACTGTGGTCTGTATGTATGCTGTGTACTCATACTGTGTATTCCAGAGGTTCCGAGCCTTCCCAGCTGGCCTCCAGTGGGTTCCTGCCGGTTTCGAGAGGGTCCGCGCCTTCGCTGCGGGCTTCCAGAGGATTCGATCCTTTTTACTGTGGTATGTATACTATGTTCCGTGGTATGTATACTGTGGTATGTGGAATGCATGTACTGTGGTCTGTGTACTCGTACTGTGGTCTGTATGTATGCTGTATACTCGTACTGTGCTCTGCATGTATGCTGTGAACTCATACTGTGGTCTGTGAACTTGGTATTATGTATTTGCACTGTGTACTCAGCATTCGTTCTATGCATTTCCTGCTGTGTATTTTGTGCTGTGGACTCGTACTTTGGTCTGTGCACTCGTACTGTGTATTTGTTGTTTGTACCGTGGTCTGCGTGTTGTCTCCTCTGTATTCGTACTGTATACTTGTTCTGTGATCTGTGTACTCATACTGTGGTCTGTATGTATGCTGTGTACTCATACTGTGTATTCCAGAGATTCCGAGCCTTCCCAGCTGGCCTCCAGTGGGTTCCTGCCGGTTTCGCCGCCGGCTTCCAGAGGGTCCGCGCCTTCGCTGCGGGCTTCCAGAGGATTCAATCCTTTTTACTGTGGTATGTATACTATGTTCCGTGGTATGTATACTGTGGTATGTAGACTGCATGTACTGTGGTCTGTGTACTCGTACTGTGGTCTGTATGTATGCTGTATACTCGTACTGTGCTCTGCATGTATGCTGTGAACTCATACTGTGGTCTGTGAACTTGGTATTGTGTATTTGCACTGTGTACTCAGCATTCGTTCTATGCATTTCCTGCTGTGTATTTTGTGCTGTGGACTCGTACTGTGTATTTGTTGTTTGTACCGTGGTCTGCGTGTTGTCTCCTCTGTATTCGTACTGTATACTTGTTCTGTGATCTGTGTACTCATACTGTGGTCTGTATGTATGCTGTGTACTCATACTGTGTATTCCAGAGGTTCTGAGCCTTCCCAGCTGGCCTCCAGTGGGTTCCTGCCGGTTTCGCCGCCGGCTTCCAGAGGGTCCGCGCCTTCGCTGCGGGCTTCCAGAGGATTCAATCCTTTTTACTGTGGTATGTATACTATGTTCCGTGGTATGTATACTGTGGTATGTGGACTGCATGTACTGTGGTCTGTGTACTCGTACTGTGGTCTGTATGTATGCTATGTACTTGTTGTATCTACTCTGGTTAAAGGAATCACGCCTCTTACTGATGTCCACAACCAATTTATTTTCTCTCTTTGAAAGTTACGGAGCACTGTGAAAACTGCAACAAAACGCATTTTACATACATCACTTTCAGAAATTATTTTCCCAAACAAAACGTACACAAGTGTATAGAATAATTACCGTGTGCACCTGATTAGCCAGTAGTAGACAGTTTTCTCTCGTCTCTTTCTCTCTTCCCCAATTCTCACTCACAACTTCCAGCTCACATCTTATGTTAGTCCGACAGGAAGTAATCTCTCACCACTATTTTAACTTAAACATTTCATACATTTCAAGTCTGACAGCAGAACCATGAATTAAACTGCATTTAGGTTTCATCATATAATAATAATAATAATAATAATAATAATAATAATAATAATAATAATAATTCAGAAGTCAAATGTGATATCAACCCAACTTCGGTGTTGCCATGGTAACACATAGATGCTATGGCGAGCGTCAGCTACACTCTCACCAAATTACCTTTGATTAGCACAAATGGAGATGTGAAATACACTTACTCTTCATTAGATGATTAATGGTGATTTCTGAGTACTGTTCTGTTGTGTCCTTTAAAGGTGACTAAATGGTCTAAATGAAATGATAGTAACATGCTTTGGTCGAAAAAAACGTAGGATTAAGCACAGCAGGGTTCTTTACACACCAGTTTCACAGCCCTGCTCTAAGCGGCCGGTTTGAGTGCCTTTCCCTACTGCATGCGCCTCCCACCTCTTCCTGCCAGGAGGAAGACGTGAGGATGGCATCGCATGACCATGGCAACGAGCAATACACAACGCAAAGCAACTTTTCTGTGTCCGTGCCTGCATATAACTGATAGTAGCACAGCAGACATGTAGCAGGTAACCCCTGTCTCCGGCTCCAAAACAAAGTAGTGATTGCTTTACTGCAGATAACGTTTTGGTGCTCTCAGGTCTGGTCTCTCATGCCAGCAGCTAAGATTACACACTATGCCAATTACCTTACAAGTAAGCGAGTAAGGTAGCTGGCATAGTGTGGGAGGAGATACCCAGCGCGAGGGCTGGAGTATTCAAATCAGTCCGGGTCGTTTAGAGACTCAATTCCTGACTCCGATAGGAAGGTAGGAAGGTCCCGTCCGGGCATGTAGGTTCACCAGAACCCACACGCCTTGTTGAGAACAGTCTGTCAATCGCATTCAGTGACCAGCTTAGCAACTCCATCATGGACCAATTGATTCTCCTTAGTGTCTCGATTTACAGGAGTCAGCTGAGTTCTTCACACAAGTTGACATTTGTGCTTTTCAATGTCAGCTATTGTTTGGGTACAATTGGTTTATTAAATCATATAATTTGAGTATTTTTGATTTGATAAATAATTGATTTGTATGTTCCCTGTAATTGGCATAATGTAGAATTCTCAAAGCTCTTTTTTGGAGTATTAGCAGGGCATGTGTGTTGCCTTTATAAGTGTGTCCCCAAACCTCTGTACAGTATTGTAGGTGTGGAGAGACTAGTGTGCAATACAACAGATAAAGTGCTTTCTGATTTAGTAGTTTTTGTGCCTTCCAAAGTATGGACACACTCCTGGCCAGCTTACTTTTTAAGTGTCTTATGTATGGCTTCCAACTTAACATGTCATCGATAATCACTCCCAGCACTTTGTTCTCACTAACCCTTTCAATATTCACTCCATTAACTTGAATGTTAATACTCTTCTTGTAGCCTTTTTTCCCATACAGCATGTATATAGTTTTCTCTAGATTTAGTGATAGTTTATTTATATTAAACCACATATGAAGCTTGGCCATTTCATTATTGACTGTTTCCACTAATTGGTTCAAGTCATCCCCAGAACAGAAAATATTAGTATCATCTACGAATAATATTAATTTCAGAATATTGGATACTTTGCATATGTCATTTATATATAGTATAAACAGCTTTGGACCCAGAACTGACCCCTGTGGGACCCCACAAACTATGTCCAAGCAAGTTATTGTGTTATCACCCATTTTAACATATTGGGATCTCTTGTGTAGGTAGCTCTTGACCCATTCCAGTACTATACCTCTAATACCATATCTCTCCAGTTTAGCTATCAAAATATCATGGTTAATGTTGTCAAATGCTTTTTTCAGATCTATGAAAATTCCTATTGAATGTAGTTTTTGGTCAGCAGCATCAGTAATGATTTCCACAGACTCAGTTAAAGCTAGAGCAGTCGAGTGGTTTCTTCTGAATCCATATTGGCTATCGTATAGCAGATTGTGTTTGTTGATGTAGTTGTCTAGCCTATTGTTAAATAGTTTCTCTAGAGTTTTTGACAGTTGTGGCAGTATTGAGACTGGTCTGTAATTAGTAATTTCGTGTATGTCACCTTTCTTGAACAGTGGCACAACTTTTGCAACTTCATTTTGGTGGGAAATGTCCCAGTTTGAAATGACAGGTTGCAGATATGTGTTAGAGGTGAAATGATTCCATCTAATACTTTCTTAATTAGCGTCATGTCGAGGTCATTGACATCAGTGGATGTTTTTGCTACGCATTTGTTGACCAGGTGTCTAATCTCTATGTCCTTCATTGGTGTGAGAAACATTGTGCTGGGATTTCTGCCTCTGTCCTTATCAAAGTGGTCCCATTGTAGGGATGAGTCAGGAATGTCCTTGGCTAGATCTGGCCCCACATTAACAAAGAAGTTGTTGAATCTTTCTGCTATGATTCTCATGTTATCTTCCTTCATGGTATTATCCTTTAAGTCGGGAGGGTAGCTAGGTTTTGTATTTTTATTCTTGATCACATCGTTTAGAGTATCCCATAGTTTTTTGGTATAGTTCCTGTTTTCTGCTAGTAGATTACTGTAGTATTCTTTCTTGTGATCATTTAGGATGCTATTTAGTTTGTTTCTATATCGTTTGTATCTCGTTTCTGACTGGTCCGTCCTTAATTTTATGTACAGGGTGTTTTTCTTCCTGCAGGCATTTAGCAATGTTTGTTAGCCATGGTTTCCCCTCCTTATTTTGATTTGTCTTTTTTTCACAGGACAGTGTCTGTTATACAGCGTTTTAAATACTTGCAAAAAGGAATCATATGCACCATTCACATCTGTTTCATTGTAAACATTGTTCCAGTTTTGCCTCAGTAGTTCATTTTTCAGTGTATTCATTCCTTCTTCAGTCCTGACCCTTCTATATGTGTTTTTGTTCAGTGTCTGTCTCAGTGTTTCCAGTCATAGATGGCAAAGATTGGTAGGTGGTCACTTGTATCATTTATCAGTAGTCCTCTTATTATGTCATTCCCTATAATATAATATAATATAATATAATATTAGTGAAAATATTGTCGATTAGAGTAGCACTGTGTGTTGTGATCCTGCTTGGTCGTGTAATGAGAGGTTGTAAGCCCATCGTATACATCATATTAGTGAACTCATCAATCACTGTATTTTGTTTTGGGTTGAGTAAGTAAATATTTACATCACCACAGATAAAAACCCTCTTTTGGCTAGTTTCTGAGATTATTCCTCCCACACATTCATTGATAGCTTCTATTTTTGAATCTGCTTACCACTATATTTCTACCTTTTGTCACAGATTTCAATTGTCACACATTCCATTAAGTGCTCAACAGCTTTAGACATATTTTGTACAGTCTCATACTTGATGTTATTGTCAATGAACAGGGCCACTCCTCCTCCACCTTTGTTTCTTCTGTTAACACAAACAAGTTTATATCCATCCAGGCAAAAATCTGTGCCTTCGTCTTCATTAATCCATGTTTCCGACACCGCAATGATGAAAGGATTTTTGAAGTGATGTTAGGTATTCCTTGATGTGGTTGAAGTTGGTCTATAGACTCCTGCTATTAAAGTGAATTAGACAGTTTCCCATCCATCTCAATGCTCTCGTTGTATTGATCTTCAGTGTAGCACTGGCATTTCTCAGTCATGTTAAAGTAGAAGTGATTATCCGGGTCAATTCCTTCATTCGGTTCTGTTAAGGTGTGGTTCACATGTTGATTTGTAATCAGCTCCTCACTTTCATGCTCAGCAATCCTCTCTGATATTTCCATCATCTTTTTAGTCTGTGTAAAAACCCTTGACCTTTGCTGTGCTGTAGTTATGGAGTGTTCGTGAGCCATACCTTAATTGTTGAATTTCTCCAGTTCGTCCTCACTCCTGATTTGTATTATTATGACTTCTTCTGCTGAAGATCCATTTGTTTTGATGTGGATTCTGCAGTTTGCCGTCCAGGTGTGGTGAATCTTGCCCCCTTTCTTCAGTTGGCGAGCTTTTCTGGCGATGTCAGCATTCTTTTTGATGAGATTCTCGTTGATGTAGACATCCGAGCCTTTGAGCTTCCTGCCCTGCTTCAGCAGTGCTGTCTTGTATTTTCTATTGGTGAATCTCAGCACGACAGCTCGCGTTCCAGACTCTTTCCTCCGGGGTAAGAGGTGACATACTTCCACATTGTTGAAATCCACATCGATGTCTTTGTCAGCCAGGAACTCAGACACCTGCTTCTCCACAGATTTGGTATCCGATTCATCAGGCTCCGACGACCGGTTGGCCGCAGCCGCCCTTGCGTATGTCTGATGCTTAATTTTGAGGCCAGTCACAATCACCTCATTGAGTCTTCCCTGCTGTTCCAGCTCCTCCACTCTGTTCCCCAGCTCCTTTAGCAGCTGGTCTTTTTTTGCATTCTCTTCCTGGAGCTGTTTGATTTCAGCTATCACCTTTTGGAGAGGTTCCATCTTCTTCATGATTTCGGTCATGCTTTCCTTAAGCTCCTCTCTCATCGCCGCCAGGCTTTCATTCATAGCGTCCAACATTGACTCAGCTTCGGCGCTATTCTCCGACCTGGTGTTTGTTCTAGGTTTCCCCATTTCCTCTCACTTGTCTTTTTCTCCTTTTTTCACTTTCCTTGTAGTGCAAGTTATCTCAAACTTGGCTCTGCTGCGCTCTGTTGCTGCTTGCAGCTCAGCCGCTTCAAGGGGACGTCCCTTGAAGCGGCTAATGACCACTTTTAGCTTAAAGGAGACATTTAATCAATGACTAATCTTTCCCCCTTTTAGCTTCTGAATGGGTCTTTGAACGATGGATGGCTGGTTGAGGCGTTCACCCCCTTTTCCTAACTTTCGTTCTCCAACTTGCACTGTCACTTTTTGTACCAGTCCACCATCATCTTCACGTGCTTCAACAACCTTAGCAATTTTCGATTCATCGCGAGGGACGTCCTCTTCTTTGATGATTACAATATCACCCACATCCATGTTACGGCTTGGCGCATGCCATCGCTGTCATAGAGCAATGTTTGATAGGTATTCCTTCCTCCATCCGTGCCAAAATTGCTCTGACAGGTATCGAACCCTTCTCCACCGTTTTTTAGTGTACAGGTCTTCCTTGATGAACTTTCCCGATGGAGGGAGTGGAACAGAAGATTTCATTGTGATCAAGCGATTTGGCGTGAGTGGCTCCAAACTTGTGGGATCGCTGATGTTGTCGACAGTGAGTGGGCGGTTGTTTACAATGGACATAGCTTCCTAAAGGAATGTCCTTAAGGATGTATCGTCCACCCTTCCAGCACTGCTGGCAAGGACTGTGCTCAGTACACTTCTCGCTGTCCTGATTTGGCGCTCCCAGGCACCTCCAGCATGACTTGAGTGCGGCGTATTCATCTGGAAGTCACACTGATTGTCTGCCAGGTATGCAGCCACTCTTTCCTTATTGCGTTCTTTCAGAGCCTTTGCCATTTCCTTTCTTGCTCCCACGAAATTAGTGCCCTGGTCCGATCTAATGTGTCTAACAGTTCCACGGATAGCGACAAAGCATCGGAAGGCATTGATGAACGCATCGGTCGTCATATCCTCCAACATTTCTATATGCACTGCTCTGGAACAAAGACATGTGAAGAGGAGGCCGTACCGTTTTTGTTCCTTACGACCTTGCTTGGTATGGAAGGGACCGAAGCAGTCCATGCCACAGTAAGTGAACGGTGGTGTAGGATCAACACGGTCACTCGGTAAGTCCACCATCCGTTGTTCCTCTGGCGGTGCAAGCACCCTCCTGCACCATACACACTGCCTGATGTATTAGGCTACAGCTATACTTCCACGCACTATCCAGTAACCGTTGGCTCTTAGTCCATTGAGAGTTTGTCCTCTGCCTTGGTGTTGTATTTTATCATGATGATGTGCAATGATGAGGTTTGTGACAGCGCCATCTTTAGGAAGGATTACTGGGTGTCTCAACTCAAAAGGCGCAGATGCCTTTCTCAGTCTTCCTCCCACTCTCATTATACCATCTTGGAGAAACGGGTCAAGCTGAGTTGGTGGTTGCAAGGCAGCTTTCCTGATTTCTCACTGAGCATGTCCAACTCCTCTTGGAAGGCATCTTGTTGCGCAAGCTTAATGAGTCAGTGCGGCTTGCCTTCTCTCTTTCACCTTTTTAAAGGTTCCGTGGTCTTGATTCTCTTAGCCAACCGCTAGATACAAGCAATGACATTGAGCGCTGTGGTCCATCTTGAGAACCTTGACAGGTGTCCTTGGATGTCAAACTGCCTTATAGCCTCAGTTTTCAGCACCTGTGTAATCCTCACCTCCGGATCTCCCACCAACAGCTCTGATGTGACCTGGTTTGTGGTTATCTCTCTCCCATAAAATCTTAGGACCAGAGAGCCAATTTGAGTTGATGAGGTCGGCCACCTTGAGGCCTCTGGAGGGATCGTCAGCCGGATTCTCTCCTGTGTCGACGTAGTGCCACTGTCTTGTTAGTGGTTTCTCGAATTCTCTGGACACGGTTCGCAACAAAAGCATGAAACCTTTGTGCTTCATTGATGTAGCCAAGAACCACTTGAGAATCTGTCCAATAATATTCCTCATCGATCGTGAGCTCCAGCTCCTCCCTTAACATGTTGCTTACGGCTGCTGAGGTTACTGCGGCAGTTAGCTCCAACCTTGGTATTGTGACTATTTTGGTTGGCGCGACTCTCGCTTTGCCCATGACCAAGGAGCAGTGCACTTTCTCTTTGCTCAACAACCTGATGTAAGAGCACTGGCTATATCCTTGACTGCTCGCATCAGAAAAATGATGCAGTTCAACTCTCTGGACCTCACCAAAGCTATCAGGTATGAAGCATCTTGGAATCTTGATCTTCTCAAGGTTTTCCAAATCCTTCATCCAGTAGTGAATCGTCCCACCCCATACCTCTCTGACACATCTCCTGCAGTACTCTTTTTTTTCTTCAAGGATAAATGGAGCTAGAAACCCCAAAGGGTTGTATAAAGAGGCCACGATTGAAAGAATCCCTTGTCATGTCGCTGATTTCTCATCAAGTATCACCTTAAAGGAGAAGCTGTCGCTTTCAATGTTCCATCTTACACCTAGCACTCTTTGCACTGGTAAGTCATCATGGTTGAGATCAACATTTTTTATCTCCACAGCGCGTTCTGCAATGTCAATGGAATCTAGTACCTCTCGGCTATTTGAAAGGAATTGTGAAGGTGCAACTGTCCTTTAGCACACACAACTTGGGCTTCCTTCACTAACTCAATTGCCTCACCAACCGATTTCACGCTTATGAGGCCATCATCGACGTAGAAATGCTTCCTGATGAAGCTAGCTGCAAGGGGCACTCTTTCTCATTTTGACTAGCGAGGTGTTTCATGCCATAATTGGCGCATCCAGGGGAAGATGATGCTCCAAACAGGTGCACCTTCATGCGGTATTCTGTGGGTTCTGAGTTTGTATCCCCGTTTTCCCACCAGAGAAACCGCAAATAGTCTATCTTCTTTGCTGACATGAAACCTGTGGAACATTTTTTCCACATCACACATGACTGCAATGGGATGTTTACGGAAACGGCACAGTACAGCTGTGAGACCGTTTGTAAGATCGGGTCCTGTTAGCAGATAATCATTTGATGAGGTGCCTTTGTACTTTGCAGAGCAGTCGAAAACAACCCGAAACTTGTCTGGTTTCCTGGGGTGGTAAACCCCTTGATGTGGGATATACCAGATTTTCCCAGGCTCTGGTTGGGTGTCTACTTTCTCTGCATCCTCATCCTTAAACGCCTTCCGTAAACCTCACATAGTCGTTTTTGAAACTTGGGATCCCTGTCCAGCTTCCTTTTGAGGTGCTTCAGCCGAGCCAAAGCCAGCTTCTTATTGTCTGGGAGGTGAGGACGTACCTTAAAGGTAAGAGGCATCTCAAGGTGACCATGCTTGTTTTGCTTGATTCTTCCCTTTTAAAATCTGCAGGAAGCAAATATTCAGAAGATGGTGTTATAGGTGGTGGCTCTCTGACAGATACTCGATGACAAAGACCAGTCACCTCTTTAGCAGTCGCACGCTGTGGTGCGCTTCCCACAATGCTCCAACCAAGGTCAGTTTTAATAGCGTAGGGCTCAGTCACACCCAGGGATGACCTTCCTTGGAATTAGCGCTCTGGAGCAGTCATAGCCAATCAATAATCCGACACCACAGTCCTTTAATGGGGGTATCTCTTGGGCTATGTTGACCAGGTGTTTCCATTTGTTGGCTGTTTGACAAGTGGGGATATGTGCGCGGTCAAGAGGAATGAAGTCTCTCGTGTAGGCTGGAGGTAAGTTGATGGAAATGTTTGAGGAGAGACCTCTGACTTTGAGATCACATACTCTTTGACTCTGCACAATTGAATCTTTCCCCATCATGGTGGAGAGCTTCAGCTTTACTGGTTCCATTGCTGCCTGTAGCTTTTGACAAGAACCAGTGTTTTTTTTAGATAACTTAGCTTTGGGGGGGGGATAAATTAGTCAATTTTAGGCATTTGGCCGCGTCATCCTCCAGCGCCTTTCTTTTTCTTCTCTCTCTCCCTCTCGGCACCGCCTTTCCTCTTTTTTTTACCCGGGTTAGGGTCCATCATCGACGAAGCCTCATCTCCTCTCCCGGTCCACTCGCTACACACACACACCGCAGCAGGTACCAGAGAGAGAGATGCAGGCCAGCAGGCCAATCATAGGCCGGCGCTTCGGGAATACTCCCGGTTCTCCCTATGGCCAGTCCGGGCCTGTTCCACACATGGCTCTGTTTCTACAGTCTTTAGAATTGTGACCTTTTCTCAGACACACAAAACAGTTTATTTTCATGTATAATTTTTTTTCTTTTCCTGCAGACATTTGTTAGCTTTTTGCATCTATGTATGGAGTAGTTTTCTCCACAGCAAATACACTTGCTTATGTTTGAGTTTTGTAGCGGTGTGCTCCATTGCTTTGATTTTCCAGCATCTTTCAACCGGATTTCATTAAGGTCTGGTTTGGATGTGGAGCTCGATGAAACTGGGGCCTTCACATTTGTTTCAAACGTATTCGCTTTTGAGCGCTTCATCTCTCTTGCTGGTGTCTCTGCAGAGTGCCTTTAAGCATGTAAGGATGACACTGGATTACATGCAATATGTGCCTCTTTAGCGACAAATGAAGCAAACTCATGAAAGCTTGGATAGTCACGGCCTTGATCCAGCTGCTCTGTGACGCAATTCCACCTGGATGTCACCCATTCAGGAAGCTTGACCAGCACTTTCTGGTTCTCCTCGCAGTCGTTCAGAACCTGTAAACTCTTCATGGGACATGGCATTACTACATGTTTGGAGAAAATCACAGAATTCTCTCAGCTTGACACTCTTTTTCCACCGATCCTTGGCTTCTCTCTGAAAGCCCGTTGCACTGCAAAGGAATGGCCATATCTGGCGTTCGACCTATTCCATGCTTGTTGATAGGCTTCTTCGTCTTTTCTGTAGAAGCTGCCCTCAAGAAAAGATTTAGCTTCCCCTGCTATGTACTTTTGCAGGTAGAACAGCCTATCTGCAGGATTAGAGCATCGTCTTTCTATAAGAGCTTTAAAGCTTGTACTCCATTCTGTGAACTTCAAAGGATCACCTGAGAATACGGTAGGTTCTGGGGTTGGAAGGCGAGTGAGAGCTAATGACTCTTGTAATGCCTGGACTAGGGATGTCTCATTTTTTTTTACAGCTTGCTGTTCTTGGCCTGGGATGGAGTGAGTGAGTGGGTTCGTATCATTAACTTTGCTGCATACAGGACTGCATGATCCATCCTTTCCTTTTGTCTCTTCTTCAGTGTAAACATTTAGTTTGCTTGAATAACATCAATGTCTCTCTGATTTTCACTTTTTTCACCTGCTTCAATGGCAGCTTCCATATCAATTTCAGCTCTCTTTGCAGCCAACTGAGCAGCTGTTTCTGCCCTCTTAGCCGAAATGCTAGGTGACTCTGAGAGATGGTCAGAATGGTGGCAGCTGCGTGCAGTAACTCTGGAGGCTGCGGATCCATATATGGACCTAGCATAGTCGTTATCAAGTAGCATGCGTAACCTTGATCTTTCTGCCTGAGCATCAAACTCATCTCCTCCTCCAGTGAGGCGTACTCATTAATTGCGGTAAGTCTGCTGTCACAGCTGAGCATGCATCAACTTTCCTCCAAATTTCTTGACTTGGTGTAGTTTGGAGTCGGATGGTATCGTACAGCTCCTTTAATTGGGAACCAAGCTTCTCAGCTCTATCCAACATATCATACATGGCGCCCTCAGAGCACTCTTGCTTCAACCTTGTACGAGTAATAATAATAATTTTATTTATATACCGCCTTTCATACATGAAATGCATCTCAAGGTGCTTTAAACAAATCATCAAACAATTAAAAACAGTATTAATCAACAGTCGGGCAGTAAAAATACACAGTGACAACAAAACAATAGCAGTGATAAAACAAAAAAACAATCATACAAATAAAATTAGGCCAAGTTAAAAACAAATCAATTTGAGGAAAAAATAAAAAGATAAGATACCATACTCAGATCCCTAATTATATGCTCTTTTAAAAAGGAATGTTTTAAGTCGATTTTTGAAAATAGAGAGAGTATCTGTCCCACGAATTTGAATTGGGAGTTGATTCCAGAGAAGTTGGGCCCCGATAGCAAAAAGCCCTGCCTCCCATACTACTTTTTAATACTCTAGGCACAGCCAGCAAGCCTGCATTTTGGGATCGCAGAGTCTTATTTGGGTGGTAGGGAACTATAAGGTCCTAAAGATATGAGGGTGCCTGACCATGTAGTGCTTTATATGTTAGGAGGACAACTTTAAAATCTATTCTAGCAGTTACTGGGAGCCAGTGTAGAGAAGCCAAGACAGGAGAGATATGGTCTCTTTTTCTCGTCCCAGTCAGGACACGGGCAGCAGTGTTTTTGAACTAATTGGAGTGTCCTTAGTGACTTACTCGGACAACCCGACAGTAAAGAGTTACAGTAGTCAAGTCGTGAAGTCACAAATGCATGAATTAATTTTTCAGCATCCTTTAGAGATGGAAGGGATCTGATTTTGGAAATGTTACGCAGATGAAAAAAGGCAGTTCTTGAGATTTCTTTAATGTGAGAGTCAAATGATAAATTCTGATCAAAAGTAACACCAAGATTTCTGACCGTGAGGGCTGAAGTTAAAGAGATGTCATTTAAAATAACAGTATCATTGACTAGATGTTTTCTAAGATGTTTAGGACCCAGTACAATAACTTCAGTCTTATCTGAGTTGAGCAGCAGAAAGTTACGAGTCATCCATATTTTAATATCCTGCAGACAAGCTTGAAGTTTAGAAATTTTGTTGGTTGCGTTAGGTTTAAAGGATAAGTATAACTGAACATCGTCCGCATAACAATGAAAATTAATGTCATATTTTTTAATAACGCTACCAAGAGGAAGCAGATATAAAATGAATAGAATTGGACCAAGTACTGATCCTTGTGGAACGCCATAGCTCACTTTGGTGTACAAAGAGGATTCATCGTTAACATGTACAAACTGAGTTCTGTTAGATAGGTAGGATCTAAACCAGCTTAATACCTCCTTTATATTTTTCCATTTCTCATATGTTACTTTAAATTTCTTATTTTGAATTAACTGTTACTCTTTCAGTTCTTGCATTTTAGGTGTTAATCGTCTTTCACGAGAGGATTTTCTTTTTTTCCTCATCTAACTCTCCTGTATCTTGCCCTTGTGACATGACATTAGACTGACTATCACCATTTTGAGACATTTTGAACTTTCACTCAAAAGTGACACCTTAATATGTAGTTAGTACCTGAAATTAACTTTCCCAACTTGATGAAATCAAGTAATATTGAGCAGTCTTTTCAGCAAAACAATAGCAGTTATTTTTAAAGCATTCAATAGACCCCTTTTTTTCCCTTTTTTTTTTTTTGATGTTCAGGATCCCTTTACTCCTGTTTGTCGAGATTAAACGGTAGTTTATGTTCTATCCATCGATTTCCTGAGGCATAATAATTGCAGTCTGACCTGAGGACTCACGTTGTAGCCCGAAACTGCTCCACGGCGTGTCCGCTGAAACCTGCAGCTGCTGCTGGATGTGTAGCAACGATGCCTGTAGCTCGCTGCAGGATGAGAAACACCACCGCCCGCCAAAACCTGTAGCTTGCTGCAGGATGAGAAGCACTGCTGCCCACCGAAACCTGTAGCTTGCTGCAGGATGTGTAGCACCACTGCCTGGAGCTTGCTGCAGCCTGTAGCTTGCTGCAGCCTGTAGCTTGCTGCAGGATGTAAGCACTGCCACTCGTCTTAGCTGTAGTCGGATGAGAAACTCTGAAGCCTTGTGATGGATTAGGACACATTTTCACTGTATCTACTCTGGTTAAAGGAATCACGCCTCTTACTGATGTCCACAATCAATTTATTTTCTCTCTTTGAAAGTTACGGAGCACTGTGAAAACTGCAACAAACACAATTCACATACATCACTCTCAGAAATTATTTACCATACAAAACGTACACAAATATACAGAATAATTAACGTGTGTGCCTGATTAGCCAGTAGTTTCTCTCGTCTCTTTTTCTCTTCCTCAATTCTCACTCACAACTTCCGGCTCACGTCTTACATTAGTCCGACAGGAAGTAATCTCTCACCACTATTTTAACTTAAACATTTCAATAAAGTCTGATGGCAGAACCATGAATTAAACTGCATTTAGGTTTCATCATAAACTTATGTAATAATAATAATAATAATAATAATTTGTATTTTGTGCTGTTTACTTGTTCTGTGGTCTGTGTGTATGCTGTGTACTTGTACTGTGGTCTGTATGTATGATGTGTATTCGTACTGTGGTCTGTATGTATGCTGTGTACTCATACTGTGTATTCCAAAGGTTCCGAGCCTTCGCCGCTGGCCTCCAGTGGGTTCCTGCCGGTTTCCAGAGGGTCCACGCCTTTGCTGCCGGCTTCCAAAGTATTCAATCCTTTTTATGTGGTATGTATACTATGTTCTGTGGTATGTGGACTGCATGTACTGTGGTCTATGTACTCGTACTGTGTATTCTTTGTTGGTACTGGGGTCTGCCTGTCTACTCTGTATTCGTACTGTGTAGTTGTTCTGTGATCTGTGTACTAGTTTTGTGGTCTGTGTACTTGTACTGTAGTCTGCGTGAATGCTGTGTACTCGTACTGTGTTTTCCAGAGGTTCCGAGCCTTCCCAGCTGGCCTCCAGTGGGTTCCTGCCAGTTTCGCCGCTGGCTTCCAGAGGATTCAATCCTTTTTTACTGTGGTATGTGGACTGCATGTATGCTATGTACTCGTACTGTGTATTGATACTGCAGTCTGTATGTATGCTGTATACTCATACTGTGTATTCGTACTGTGGTCTGTGTGTATGCTGTGTACTCGTACTGTGTATTCCAGAGGTTCCGAGCTTTCGCCGCTGGCCTCCAGTGGGTTCCTGCCAGTTTCGCCGCTGGCTTCCAGAGGGTCTGTGTACTTGGTACTGTGTATTTGCACTGTGTACTCAGCATTCGTTCTATGTATTTCCTGCTGTGGTCTGCATGCTGTGTACTCATACTTTGGTCTGTGTACTCCAGAGTTTTCGAGCCTTCGCCACTGGCCTCCATCAAGTTCCTACCGGCTTCCAGATGGTCCCTGCTTTCACCGCCGGCTTCGGGATGGTCCAAGCCCTCACCGTCGGCCCCCAGTGGGTTCCAGCCGGCTTCCAGAGGGTCCGAGCCTCCACTGCCAGCTTCCAGATGGTCCCTGCTTTCACCGCTGGCTTCCGGATGGTCCAAGCCCTCACCGTCGGCCCCCAGTGGGTTCCAGCCGGGTTCCAGAGGGTCCAAGCCTTCGCTGCTGGCCTACAATGGGTTCCAGCCAGCTTTGCTGCCGGCTTCCAGAGGGTCTGTGGCTTCGCCACTGGCTTCCAGAGGGTTCCTGCTGGCTTTGCCGCCGGCTTCCAGAGGGTTCCTGTTTGCTTTGCCGCTGGCTTCCAGAGGGGTTCCAGCCGCCTTCACCGCAGGCTTCCAGAAGATCCTCGTACTGTGGTATGTATACTATGGTCGGTGGTATGTAGACTGTGCTATGTCTATTGTGGTCTGTAGACTGTATGTGGACTTGACTGTTCTGTATACAATTTATGTAGACTATATGTATACTGTGAACTATTATGTGGACTTATGTGTGTGCACTGTGGACTTATGTGTGTGCACTGTGGACTTATGTGTGTGCACTGTGGACTTATGTGTGTGCACTGTGGACTTATGTGTGTGCACTGTGGACTTATGTGTGTGCACTGTGGACTTATGTGTGTGCACTGTGGACTTAGTTGTGTGCACTGTGGACTGTTGTGTGCACTGTTATGTATGCCATGTATGTGCACTGTGGACTGTTGTGTATACTTTGTATTCATACTGTGGACTGTTGTGTATACCGTGTATGTGGATTTATACCGTGGATTGTTATGTATATACCTTGTATTCATAATGTGAACTATTATGTGCACTGTTGTGTGCACTGGACTATTATGTGGACTGTGTGTGGACTGTTATGTATATTGTGGATGTATACCGTGGACTGCTGTGTGCACTGTTATGTATACTTTGTATTCATACTGTGGACTATTATGTATACCGTGTATGTGGATTTATACCGTGGACTGTTATGTATATACCTTGTATTAATACTGTGAACTATTATGTGGACTGTTGTGTATACTTTGTATTCCTACTGTGAACTATTATGTGGACTGTTATGTATGCCGTGTGTGCACTGTGGACTATTATGTAGACTGTGTGTGGACTATTATGTGGACTGTGTGTGGACTGTTGTGTATACTGTGGACTATTATATGGACTGTTGTGTATATTGTGGATTTATACCGTGGACTGTTATGTAGACTGTTGTGTGCACTGTTATGTATGCCATGTATGTGCACTGTGGACTGTTGTGTATACTTTATAGTCATACTGTGAACTATTATGTGGACTGTTGTGTATACTTTGTATTCCTACTGTGAACTATTATGTGGACTGTTATGTATGCCGTGTGTGCACTGTGGACTATTATGTAGACTGTGTGTGGACTATTATGTGGACTGTGTGTGGACTGTTGTGTATACTGTGGACTATTATATGGACTGTTGTGTATATTGTGGATTTATACCGTGGACTGTTATGTAGACTGTTGTGTGCACTGTTATGTATGCCATGTATGTGCACTGTGGACTGTTGTGTATACTTTATAGTCATACTGTGAACTATTATGTGGACTGTTGTGTATACTTTGTATTCATACTGTGAACTATTATGTGGACTGTTATGTATGCCATGTGTGTGCACTGTGGACTGTTCTGTGGACTGTTGTGTGCACTGTGGACTATTGTGTGCACTGTGGACTGTGTGTGGACTGTTGTGTATACTGTGGACTATTATGTGGACTGTTGTGTATATTGTGGATTTATACCGTGCACTGTTATGTATGCCATGTATGTGCACTGTGGACTGTTGTGTATACTTTATATTCATACTGTGAACTATTATGTGGACTGTTGTGTATACTTTGTATTCCTACTGTGAACTATTATGTGGACTTATGTATGCCATGTGTGTGCACTGTGGACTATTATGTAGACTGTGTGTGGACTATTATGTGGACTGTGGACTGGTGTGTATACTGTGGACTGTTGTGTATACTGTGGACTATTATGTGGACTATTGTGTATATTGTGGATTTATACCGTGCACTGTTATGTATGCCATGTATGTGCACTGTGGACTGTTGTGTATACTTTGTATTCCTACTGTGAACTATTATGTGGACTGTTATGTATGCCATGTGTGTGCACTGTGGACTGTTGTGTGGACTATTGTGTGCACTGTGGACTATTGTGTGCACTGTGTGTGGACTGTTGTGTATACTGTGGACTATTATGTGGACTGTTGTGTATATTGTGGATTTATACCGTGGACTGTTATGTAGACTGTTATGTATGCGCACTGTGGACTGTTGTGTATACTTTGTATTCATACTGTGGACTGTTGTATGCACTGTTATGTATGCCATGTATGTGCACTGTGGACTATTATGTAGACTGTGTGTGGACTGTTGTGTATACTGTGGACTGTGTGTGGACTGTTATGTGGACTATTGTGGATTTATACCGTGCACTGTTATGTATGCGCACTGTGGACTGTTGTGTATACTTTGTATTCATACTGTGGACTGTTGTATGTACTGTATGTATGCCATGTATGTGCACTGTTGTGTATACTTTGTATTCATACTGTGGACTATTATGTGGACTGTGTGTGGACTGTTATGTATAATGTGGATTTATACCGTGGACTGTTATGTATATACCTTGTATTCATACTGTGGACTATTATGTGGACTGTGTGTACCGTGGATTCATATTGTGGACTGTTATGTATATACCTTGTATTCATACCGTGGACTGTTATGTGCACTGTTGTGTATACTTTGTATTCATACTGTGGACTATTATGTGGACTGTGTGGACTGTTATGTATATTGTATGTGGACTGTTATGTATACCCTGTATGTGGATTTATACCGTGGACTGTTATGTATATACCTTGTATTCATACTGTGGACTGTTATGTATATTGTGGAGTTATACCGTGGACTGTTATGTATACTTTGTATTCATACTGTGCACTTTTGTGTATGTGGACTGTTGTGTATACTTTGTATTCATACTGTGGACTATTATGTGTACTGTGGATTCATATTGTGGACTGTTATGTATATACCTTGTATTCATACTGTGGACTGTTGTGTGCACGGTTATGTGTACCGTGTCTGTGCACTGTGGACTCTTGTGTATACCGTGGACTGTTATGTATATTGTGGATTTATACTGTGGACTGTATGTATTCTGTGGGCTGTTGTGTATACCGTGTATGTGCACTTCGGATTGATACGTATACCGTGGACTGTTTTGTATACCGTGGATTTTTACTGTGGTCTGTGTGTATGCTGTATACTATGTACTGTGGTCTGTGTACTCTATTCTGTGTATTCGGTGTACGTACTGTGGTCTGTGTATGCGGCATTTGTACTGGGTACTCGTTCTGTGGTCTGTGTATTTCACGCTGCAGGTCGTACTTTCGTCGCCGGCTTCCAGAGGGTCCGTGTCTTGGCCGCCGGCCTCCAGTGGGTTCCAGAGAGTTCTAGCCTTGGCCGCTGGCTTCCAGAGGTTTCTAGCCGCCCTCGCCGCCGGCTCCCAGAGGGTCCAAGCCTTCGCCGTCGGCCTCCAGTGGGTTCCAGCTGCCTTCACCGCCGGCTCCCAGAGAGTCCGATCATTGGCCGCCGGCTTCCAGAGGGTTCTAGCCGCCCTTGCCGCCCTTGCTGCCAGCTTCCATTGGGTTCCAGCCCCCTTCACCGCCGGCTTCCAGAGGGTCCAAGCCTTCGCCGTCGGCCTCCAGTGGGTTCCAGCTGCCTTCACCGCCGGCTCCCAGAGAGTCTGAGCCTTGGCTGCCGACCTCCAGCCGCCTTTCGCTGCCGGCTTCCAGAGGGTTCTAGCCACCTTCGCCTCCGGCTTCAGAGGGTCCGAGCCTTCGCCGCCGGCGGTCCGTGCCTTTGCCGGGGGCTTCCAGATGGTCAAAGCCTTCGCTATTATTTCTGTTGTTTATTTCCTTTTATAGGAAAACCACACCTAATTAAGTTTGCAATCATGCTCAATCACCAATAAAGAATTTAATTGAAACTGAAATACTGGACTATGAATCTGACGGATCATCTATGGTGGGTTCGTTTCCCCACACCGGCAACAGTCTCTTCAGGATAGCCACAGTCAGCCAATCCTTCTTTTCATATCCTGTGGACTGTATACGTATACTGTGTATGTGGACTGTGTGTATACAGTTTATATATACAAAGAGTGCTGTGGGTGGGACATTTAGGGAGACTTTATAGGTATATATCATTGCTTGTATGTATTACAGTATACTATACAGTATAGTGCAGCGAGCAACATCTACAGATTAAAGTTAATTTGTGTGTATCTGTATCTGACCCAACACATGAAAAGGGACACACACTGGACCTCATATTGTCATTCGGTCTGGAGTTAAATGTCATTGAGATTGTTGACACACACATCTCCGACCACTTTGCTGTTTTATTCAATATCACACTGCCTCATCCCCCGGTTAAATTGTGCACCACGGAGCTCCGTGTGCGCACAATTAACCCTTACAACTGCCTGCGAATTCTCTGCAGCCTTTTGCGACTCTGTACTGCAGGATCACGACTGTGGTCTCACTCTTAATGAGCTCTTGGACATGTTTAATGGTACCTGTATTGACATATTGGAGTCAGTGGCTCCCTTTAGGTGCAAACGCTCTAAGCGAGTAGGAGAGCCTTGGCTTAATGACACCACTCGCACGTTAAGACGCACATGCAGACCTGCTGAGAGAAAGTGGAAAAAAGATCATCTACAAGTTTCCATAGAAATCTTAAATGAGTGTCTGATCAAATATCAAAATGCTGTCAAATTTGCTAAAAGTCAGTTTCTATCCAATCTTGTGTCAGCTAACAACCATAAGCCTCAGTTTCTCTTTAGTACTTTGAATAATATTTTGAACCCCTGTGATCACAATGCTATTATTCCTTCATCCAAACTGTGTGAAGATTTCTTGAATTTCTTTATTGATAAAATTTTCTGTTATTAGGTCCTCTCTTTTGCCGTCTGCATCAGATCCTGCTGTCCCTCCTATATGCCCTGCTGTCTTTGAGAATTTTGAGCAAGTCTCCCTCCCATCTTTAACTGATATTGTACAGCACCTCAGGCCTTCCTATTGTCCTCTTGACAGCACCCCCCCCCCCCCGCCTTTTTAAGGAGGTTTTCCATATCATTGGCCCTCGTGTTATGGACCTGATGAATTTATCTTTGATGACCGGCTGTGTTCCAGCTGCTTTAAAACATGCTGTGGTCCAGCCCCTCATCAAAAAGCATAACCTTGACCAAACAGTTTTATCAAACTTTAGGGCCCATCTCCAAGCTTCCTTTTCTTTCTAAGGTCTTGGAGAAGGTGGTATATGAACAGCTTCAGTCTTTTATTGATCAAAATGGTATCTCAGAGAAGTTCCAGTCTGGGTTTAAGTCACGCCACAGCACAGAAACCGCGCTTTTAAAAATGTTTAATGACCTCCTTTTGACAGCTGACTGGTAACTCTGCTGTCCTGGTCCTTTTAGATCTGACAGCTGCCTTTGACACAGTGGATCATAAAATTCTTCTGTCACGTTTGAACACCTGTGTGGGCATTAGGGGCACTGTTTTTAAGTGGTTTCAGTCCTACCTCTCAGACCGGAGCTTCTCTGTTCAGCTTGGCCAGCATTTTTCAGCCACTTCCCCTCTAAGTTGTGGAGTGCCCCAAGGTTCTGTTTTGGACCCACTCCTTTTCTCGATATATATGTTGCCTCTGGGATCCATATTTAGAAATTACAACATCTCTTTTCATTGTTTTGCCAATGATGTACAAATCTATTTACCCCTAAAGATAAATGGGCAAGCCTCTGTTCAGACTCTACTAGACTGCCTTAAAGATATCCAAACTTGGATGGAAGTTAATTTTCTGTCTTTAAACAAAAACAAAACTGAAATCATTTTATTTGGTCAACAAAATCTGCTTGATGGATGTGACGGCGCCATTGGCTCCCTTAAGTTTTACTGTCATCCTTTTGCAAGGAACCTTGGTGTTATTTTAGAGAGTGACTTTAGGTTTGACAAGCAGATATCCTCCATAGTCAAAACAAAGCTTCTTCCAACTAAGGCTGTTGGCAAAAGCAAATGTTTATCTCCCAAAAAATGTATTTGAGAGATTAATTCACACCTTTATTACATCACGTTTAGATTATTGTAATTCCTTGTTTGTTGGCCTGGACCAGAAAGCACTGCGCCGCTTGCAGGTTGTTCAAAATGCGGCTGCCCGCCTGCTGACTGGAAAGAAAAAATGCGAGCGCATTACTCCTGTCCTTGCATCTTTGCACTGGCTGCCTATTAATTTTAGGATTCAGTTTAAAATTTTATTAATTGCTTTTAAATGTATGAATGGTCTGGCACCACCTTATTTATCTGAGCTTTTACAGTTGCACACCACTGCTAGGGCACTTAGGTGCTCCTGGCAGTACCCAGGTCCAGACTCTCCACTCGTGGAGACAGAGCCTTCTCAGTCGCGGCTCCTAAGCTGTGGAACAGCCTACCTCTCCATGTTAGAGCTGCACAGTCCGTTGAACATTTTAAAACACTCCTAAAAACGTATCTTTTCTCCTTGGCGTTCACTCCCAGCTAAGCAAGCAATCTTGGCTCTCTCTTTTTCTTTCCCTCTCTCTCTCTTTTTTACTCCTTTTTTATTCTCTCTTTTTAATCTAAATTTGTTTTAAATTGACTACTATCCCTTATGTTGTTTTAATTATTTGTTGTAGTGTTTGTGATTAACTTTGTTGTGCTTTTGCAATTGTACAGCACTTTGGTCAACTGAGGTTGTTTTAAATGTGCTTTATAAATAAATTGTGACTTATCTTGTGACTTGACTTGACAATAAAACTGTGTACAGGAGAGTGAGAACAGAAGTATCGATAACAGCATTCAAAAATGACCTAATGGTGCAAAACTGGGATATTGTATACAATAGCAATAATATAAATAGTGCATATGATGAATTCTTAAAAATATTTAAAACACTATGATAAAAATTAATAGGAAACTAAAATATGCTGATCATCCTTGGATCACAAAGGGTTTGCAGAATGCCTGCAAAAAGAGAAATACACTGTACAGAGAAAGTATGAGACAGAGAATCAAGGAGGCAGAAAAAAAATATAATATTAGTTAACTTGTTTTTATATTTTTTATAAGAATAGCTCCGAAAGAATAGTATACAAACTATTAGATGATAAGAATAACATTAAAGGTATATGGAACATACTGAAGACTGTAATAAAAAATAGCTCTAAACAATTAAGTTATCCTAAGTATTTTACGATATGAATGAAGTAGTTAACAGCTTTAATAAATTTTTTGTTAGTGTTGGACCTGACCTAGCAGAACAAATCTTGACCCAGTGCAGGTGGTGGGAGACAGCAGGATGATGGCCAAGCTAACATCGCTGCTGGTGGAGGAGTCCCACCCCCTACAGGCCACTATCACAGCACTGGTCAGCTCCTTCAGTGACAGGCTGATACACCCCAAGTGTGTGAAGGAGAGGTATCGCAGGTCCTTCCTTCCTGCTGCTGTCAGAGTCTACAACCAGCACTGCTCCCAGTAGACCTCACTGTGCACTGTACAATAAAAAACTCTGCACATATCCACACACTTTCTGGTTTGCACAAATTGGACAATTTTTAATATCCATATTTATTATTTATTGTTTGTAAATAAAAATATCAACTGTTTAAACTTACACTGTCCATATTATAAATAATAAATACTATGTCATAATGTAAATACCAATTTCATATTGTAGATATTATGTATATACCAGTTAAATTCTATTTCTTATGTCTTATTATATTGTTTATGTTTTACTTTTATTACTGTTTAAGTGTGATACTGTCCTTTGGCTGCTGTGACAAAGAAATTTCCCCATTTGCGGGACAAATAAAGGAATTCTGATTCTGATTCTGATTCTGAAATCCCAGATCCAGACATTTCCAGACAAAATGACAATAGCAAAGATCATACCTCTGTACAAAACTGGGAACAAACACCAATTCACAAACTACAGACCTGTGTCATTACTATAGATTCTCTTAAATTCTAGAAAAACATTTCAATAACCGACTGGACAGTTTCATAAATAACACAAATTACTCACTAAAAGTCAATATGGATTTAGATCGAACAGAGCAACATCACTGGCATTAATCGATTCAGTTGAGGAACTAACAAATTCAGTAGACCAAAAAGAGTATACAGTTGAGAT
The DNA here is from genome assembly GCF_965226575.1 of Pagrus pagrus. NCBI lineage: Eukaryota > Metazoa > Chordata > Actinopteri > Spariformes > Sparidae > Pagrus > Pagrus pagrus. Next base: position 384,503 of record NW_028175424.1, read on the forward strand.
ATTCATAGACCTAAAAAAAAAAGCTTTTGACACAATAAACCATGATATATTATTCAAGAAACTAGAACGGTATGGAACAGTCTGGAGGGGACGCTCAGGGAATGTCCAAACATAAACCAGTTTTTAAAAAAAAATAAGGAGATGATTTTTACAAGGTACAGAAATGAGGCAGGTGTTTGATAATCAATAGGGGTATATTGTTTTTAAGTATTTCAGTGGTATTATTTATTAAAAGGGGGTGGAATAAAATAAGTTTATCCTTCCTCCCATTCCTTTTCGGATACGTAAACAGAATTTATAGTTTTCAGTTTATGTTTACTTTGTACATGATAATTTTGGTTTTTACATGTTCGAAATAAACTATCTATCTACACGGTACACTGTGGTCTGTGTGTGTATGCTGTGTACTGTATACTGTGCTCTCGTTCTGTGGTCTGTCCACTCGTACTGTGGTCTGTGTATTTCGTGCTGCGTGCTTGGTGCTGTGGTCCGTGCCTTCAAACGTAAAGAAGTGTACATCATGCATGGTGTTACGGCCCCGCATGTGTGTGTATGTTATGTCTTTTTTTTGGTCTCCCTCTCCTGCTCAGTCGCTCCCCGGCCCCGGATCAGGCTCCTCCGTTCTCCCCGATTTCAATTCATATTCGTACAGCTGCCATTCCGTCAAATTAATATCCGAGTAATTATAATGTAAACTAACGTCAGTTCAAGAGATTATACTTAGCCTAGCCAAATGTTTAACGACCTGTATTTTGGTTGATTTTTGTATTGTTTTAACTTCAATCAAGGGACAACTGACGAAACCGCAGCTCTCATAAAATGGAGAGCCGCTAACGAAGCCCTCTTCACCAGATGGAGGAATTCGTCTAAAACCGGATGGGAGTGAGTAAGCTTTTTATGTGTTTTTATACGAGGAGCAGTGGTCCGGTGGTGTGTTTGTTTGTGCCAGACTTCACAGCCTCTTAAAATAGTTTGATGCAACCTAAATGAATAAAAGGAAAATATAGTATAAAGCTAAACTAAATGTTTATAATACTACAAATCAAATAAGTAGTGTGAATTGTAACCTGGTGAACAAAAATGACTTAAAGTGCCACAAAGTACAAGTGAAGGGCAACAGCAATAGTACAGGTGTAGTTATCAACCTAAGTGATATACTAGTTTGTACTAACAATATTAACTATATATTATCAATATAACTATTGATGAAGTATTTGTATTTACACAGACATTCACTATATAATATGATTGCACTTACATGCATGCAAGGAAGAGAATAGAGAATCCCTATTCTACATCACATTCAGTAGTCTCTGTCAGCTTGTGTGTTAGTCACTGTAATATCTTTGTTAACGTGTTCTCAATGTGTAATAATATGTTTAAGTTGTCCTTTTTTGTGTGAATGTGTGTGCTTTATCCAGAGTCTTTGTGAGAGACAGTGCTGTGCCTGTCACCCCCAAACAGGCGCAAAAGAAGTGGAATAACCTGAAAGAAAAGTACAAGGTACCACCATTCTATCTACTTTTCAGTAAACAAGTTGGACATGGCAACATTCATTCAGTGAATTTTTATTTTTTTAGGAGCTTAGGGACCCACCAACGGGGAAAGGGGTGGAGGCAGGAGGGGTGACAGCTGCCACCTGGCCATGGTATGGTCAGATGGATGCCGCACTCCAGGGGCAGCACTCCATTAGTCCGCCCCTGGTAGTTGCGGCCAATCTGACCCCCGCTACAGGTGGTGTTGTCACCCTCCCGTCCTCTGCCCCTCCCAGAGAAGGGGAAAAGCCACCAGGTCCCAAGAGGGCCATGGCCAGTGGGCAGCTGATGGACTTTCTGAGAGAGCAGGCAGAAAAAGAGGGAGAGAGGGAGAAGAGGGCAGAGGCGAGGGAAGAAGAGAGGGAGAGGGCAGCAAGTCAGAGAGCTGACAAGTATTTGTCTCTCTTTGAGAGGCTTGTGGAGAAAATGTAAATAGTGTATATACGTAGTAGTTGTAGGTAATTTTTAAATGTAGTTCTTTGTTGTTGTTTTATTGTTATTCTGTCAATTAAATAGTGTGAGTATTGAGTTGTGAATGAAGTGGTCTCAAAGAAATTCGAAACGCAACTGGACTTGGTTATCTGTCAAATCAAATCAAATCAAATTTTATTTGTATAGCCCAAATTCACAAATCACAGTTTGCCTCAGAGGGCTTTACAATCTGTACAGAGACGACACCCTCTGTCCTTCGACCCTCGATTCGAGTGAGGAAAAACTTGCCCCAAAAAAAAGCCCTTTTAACAGGGAAAAAAAAAATGCGGAAGAAACCTCAGGAAGAGCCACAGAGGAGGGATCCCTCTCCCAGGACGGACAGACGTGCAATAGATGTCGCATGTACAGAGCAGATCAACGAGATCACAATGTATACAATTATAATGGATGGTTGACAGGAATGAAAGCACATAAAGAGGCATCACAGCAACAACAATGAAATGCACATGGAAATGTGATTACTAGTGATAACAGTAGTAGTGGTTAACGGTAAGGATAGTATGTAGTAATGCATTACAATGATAGTAGTGGAACGTATGTAACAGAGATATGACTAATATTAGCGACAGTAGTGGTGGGTGTCAGGCAGGGTCATGGCAGTAGGCGCATCCATGATCAGGCAGGGCCATAGCAGTAGGTGCATCCACGATCCACGACCAGGGTGCGGCCAGGATCCATGGGAGCCTGTAGGACTAGAAAGCACAAGGACTTCGGGGAAGAAGTGAAGTCAGTGACATGCAGAGATGGGGCATGTATACAGGCATAATGTATACAGATGGAGAGGAGAGGAGGAGAGAGAAGCTCAGTGTGTCATTTGTCCCCCGGACTAGGCCTATAGCAGCATAACTAAGAGCTGGTCCAAGACAGGCCTGGGCCAGCCCTAACTATAAGCTCTATCGAAAAGGAAGGTCTTAAGTCTACTCTTAAAGGTAGAGAGGGTGTCCGCCTCCCGGACCAAAACAGGAAGATGGTTCCACAGAAGAGGAGCTTGATAACTGAAGGCTCTGGCTCCCATTCTGCTTTTGGAGACTTAAGGAACTACAAGTAATCATGCGTTCTGGGAGCGTAGTGCTCTAGTTGGGTGATAGGGTAGTATGAGCTCCTGGAGATATGATGGTGCCTGACCATTAACAGCTTTGTAAGTGAGGAGAAGGATTTTAAACTCTATTCTTGATTTTACAGGGAGCCAGTGCAGAGAGGCCAATACAGGAGTAATATGATCTCTTTTCTTAGTTCCTGTCAGTACACGTGCTGCAGCATTCTGGACCAGCTGGAGACTCTTTAGAGACTTGTTAGGGCAGCCTGATAATAGAGAATTACAATAGTCCAGCCTGGAAGTAACAAATGCATGGACTAGCTTTTCTGCGTCTTTTTGAGACAGGATGGGTCTGATTTTTGCAATGTTACGTAGATGAAAAAATGCAGACCTTGAAACTTGTTTTATGTGGGAGTTGAAGGACATATCTTGATCAAAGATAACTCCCAGATTCCTGACGGTGGTGCTGGAGGCCAAGTTAATGCCATCCAAACTAGCTATATCATTAGATAATGCATCTCTAAGGTGTTTAGGACCAAGTACTATAACTTCGGTTTTATCTGAATTTAACAGCAGAAAATTGCAGGTCATCCAGGTCTTAATGTCCTTGAGACATGCATGGAGTTTAGTAAGCTGATTAGTTTCATCTGGCTTTATTGATGGGTATAACTGGGTATCATCTGCGTAACAATGAAAGTTTATGGAGTGTTTCTGAATTATATTTCCTAGAGGGAGCATATATAAGGTGAATAGTATGGGTCCGAGCACGGAGCCTTGAGGAACACCATGACTAACCTTGGTATACAGGGATGACTCATCATTAACATGTACAAACTGAAATCGATCCGATAAATAGGACTTAAACCAGTTTAATGCGGGTCCTTTAATGCCAATTAAGTGTTCCAGTCTCTGTAGTAGAATGTGATGATCAATGGTATCAAATGCAGCACTAAGATCTAGTAAGACCAGGACAGAGACAAGTCCTTTGTCAGAAGCGATTAGGAGGTCATTTGTAACTTTCACCAGTGCCGTCTCTGTGCTATGATGTGCTCTAAAACCTGATTGAAAATCCTCATATAAACTATTGTTATGAAGAAAGTCACATAGCTGGTTGGCGACTGCTTTCTCAAGGATCTTGGAGAGGAAAGGGAGGTTGGATATAGGTCTATAGTTGGCTAAAGCTTCTGGATCAAGATTAGGCTTTTTAAGGAGCGGTCTAATTACAGCTAGTTTAAAGGACTGTGGTACGTATCCTGTTAATAGAGACACGTTGATCATTTCTAGTAGAGATGAGCTAATTAAAGGTAAAGTTTCTTTCAGCAACCTAGTTGGGATGGGGTCTAGGAGACAAGTTGTTGGTCTAGATGAAGAAACCATCGAAGTTAGTTGGTGGAGGTCAATGGGAGAGAAGCAGTCTAAATATAAGTCAGAATTTACAACTGTTTCTGAGGTTCCTGTGTTTAAAGATACAATAGTGCCAGATGAGGGCAAGCGATGATGGATTTTGTCTCTAATAGTTAAAATTTTATCATTAAAGAAGCTCATGAAGTCATTACTACTGAGCGTTGTAAGAATACATGGTTCAGTAGAGCTGTGACTTTCTGTCAGCCTGGCTACAGTGCTGAAAAGAAACCTGGTGTTGTTTTTGTTTTCCTCTATTAATGACGAGTAATAGCTTGCTCTGGCATTGCGGAGGGCCTTCCTATATATTTTAAGGCTATCTTTCCAGGCTAAGCGGGATTCTTCCAAATTAGTGGAACGCCATTTCCTTTCAAATTTCCGTGATGTTTGCTTCAATTTGCGGGTATCCGAGTTATACCAGGGTGCTAACCTCCTGTGCTTTATAGGTTTCTTTGTCAGTTATATGCCAGTTCATGTTCGCATCTGACCAGGCTGAGACTGGTCCTCGGACCTTGGACCAGTCTCAGCCTGGTCAGCGAACATGAACTGATGAAGCCTCTTGGATGAGAGGTAAAACGTCTTCCTAGACAAATCGAGGCACCAAGGCTTGTAATTGTGGTCACAACAAAGAATGCTTCTGAAACTGAAATCTGATTGGGAGGTTGACTTTACTTACAGGTGTTTTTTTCTAACCATTGTTGTTTTTTTCTAACCACACACAATATAATCATTTTTAATTGAGATAAACTATACAATCATTTTTAATTAATCAACAAAACAATATTTACAATTAACCATTATGTTTAATTAATCAACAAAACAATATTTACAATTAACATTAATTAACATTACAAATAATTATTGAACTGATTATGAATTTGGGGTTTTTCCTTTAGTAATCATGCTCCCTCAGAAATGCCGGGAGCTCTTGAGGGGCAGCAATTCTGCCTCTCAATTCTGACTCCCGACAGCTCCTGACCTTGGGCAGCATTCCCCCCAGCTTCCTCATCCTCCCAGTCATCCTCCTCTGCCTCCTCCTCTTCCTGGATGTCACCAGCTAACAGGCAAAGGTTGTGGAGGATGCAGCATGCTCCAACAACCTTGGGGGCGAACAGAGCCCGGATCTCCAAAGCCCGGAGGAAGATGGCTCTCCAGCGGGTTTTGAGCAACCCGAAGGTGCGCTCAATAATGTTGCGGGCCTTGGCGTGATGCCTGTTGAAACGGGCCTCAACTTGGCCTGTTGATTAAAATACAGGTAATGTAGAATACATCCAGGAATTCAAATTCAAAGTAACAACTGTAATAAATAATTTATTCTCTCACCTGCTACAGGTTGACGGTAGGGAGTCATGAGGGCCACCGGATGCTGCAGGCAAGGGTACCCCCCGTCTCACAGGAGGAAGAAGCCAGCTGGTGAGTAGAGGGACTGTTTGTACATAGGAGACCTCTGGAGGACAAGGGCATCGTGGACTGACCCCGTGTTGCCGATGTAAACATCCAAAAATGCAAAAATCCTCTTCTGCTCCGCAGGTGGGACAAGCCGGATGTGGCATCCATCTATGGCTCCAACTGCACGCCGGAAAAGCCTCATGCCCAGCCAGCCGAGCAAAACCTGCTCCCACCTCCTCCATCTCCTCAGGCTTGGGGAAATGGATAGCCTTGTGGAGGATGCCCATCATGGCCTCCAAATATGTCTGCCGTGACCCTGTAGGAAGTGCCACATGCCAGCCAGTACAGAGAGACAGCCACCTCAATTTCGTGGCTCCAGCCATGTGGCTTTAGCCGGGGCAACATCTGGACCAACAGATTGATGGTCTCCCTTGACAGCCTGAAGGCTGGTTTGAGGTCAGCCTCCTCAGAGAAGAAGGCGCAGAGGATGGGCACAGTGTTGTTAACTTGTGCATACATTCGAGGAGAATGATCCTGTAGTAAAATAAAAAATATTATTTAATTAGTAAAACTATGAAATAATATTTGAATTTATTTATTTATTTATTACTTTATGAAATAATATTTGAATGTATTTATTTATTTATTAATGACTTGCTTTTAACTATCAACTATGAATATTTGAATAGACTGATGAATTTAAACACATGCTGTAAAAATGTATTTATAGTTCTCTCATGAAACTTAATGTATGTTTTGTGTTCTATACAAATGAGCTTCACTTGATTCATTACACAAGACTTATCAGACTTGTATCAGATATCAGAAATAAAGAAATTATACAACTTAATATGCTCCTCTATTTCACCTGTAATTGTTGGGTCCCCCCATGATTTCACCAGTAGGTGGTGATAGGTATCACATATCAAGTATAGTAGCATAGTAGGAAATTTATGAATGAAAGGGGTGGGTCTATAGCGTTACTATTACTAAACAGTTTGGGGCGGACCCTGTTAATCCTGTTTCATACATTAATATTTATAATAATACTTCTAAACCGTACCATATTTATTTTGTTAACTTTAATATGAATGGAAAACCAAGTGCTCCCGAAGAAAAGATAACTTACGAATCCAGCAAAGGCTAGGATAGCGCGAGGTCTCTCCAGACTCCTCCTCCTCATCCTGGCTCTCCTCCGCTGAAGACGCCCCCTCAGCTCAGCAGCTTCCTCCTCAGCCTCCCAGTAAAGAATACCGACCGCGACAGCTAGCAACACTTGCCGGTCCATATTTAACGGTGGTAATACTCTACTAACTACACAATCCACAAATCCACAATGGCGATCATCTACAAACAACAGCCTTTTCGCGGGTTTTTTTTCCCGCTGTTGGCTCGTGAGATTGAGAAGCACTTAAAAATAAAATAACATACTTATGTACAACGAATGAAGGTTGTTGCTGCTTTATGTACGTGTGTATTTATTTATTTACATGTCACATACACAGGAGAGAGAGAGAGAGAGAGAGAGCACTTGTTTTGGATGATAACGCCCAGCTGTTTAATCAGTGCAGGCTGCATTTGGCTCCACAAGAATGCATCGTCTCAAAACTGAAAACGGAGCATTCTGTATTCTTGTGATCTCCGGAGTTCATTCTTCGGAGAACGACTAGCAAGAACATTCTCCTCAAGAACACAAGTCCATTCTTTGCATTCTTGGTATTGAGAAATGCTCATAGTCTGTTAGAAAAGAATGTTACAACAAAACTGTTAATAATGAAGTAACACTGGATATTGGAGTGGGGCTTTAAAAGTAACACTGCTCGTAGTATCTGCTACTAGGGATGTACATTTTAAACAATTTCTTTAATTGATACTTTGCTGATTATCAATTAATCATTAATAATATATGAAATATGAACATTGTTTTATGGAAAACACTTTAAACATAAGTGTTGTGCTCACAACACACGAGCCACCATAATGTAGTGCTTCATGCAACAGTAATAGGGAGTTTGGGGTTAAATTTGGCTATCAATAATAATTAATGATTATCAGGGATAATTATAAATTATGATTACTAATAAGTTCCAATTTACATTAGATCACCTCGGGGCACCACCCTTGAAGAAGGGAAAAAAAGCCAATTCACCAAATCAGTCTCAGAAAAGGTACTAAACTGTTTGTAACTCTGATTAATAATGAACTTAATAACTACAACCAATTACCATAACAGCTAGTAATGGTTGAAGGATTTTGGAGCTCTTGACAAAGTAGAAGTTGGCAACAATCACTCTTGTACAATATTAAATAGACAACATGTGGGTTCAAAAGTCTTTTATTTACAAAGATGAAACACACTAACTTCCATGTACTATATACAGGTTTGTGTGTGTATGTGTGTGTGTGTGTGTGTGTGAGTGTGTGTCTGGCAGAACAAAGAAACAATGGTGGTCACTGATATCACATGTGGGTTTGATATGCGCCAGGCTCAAGGAATGTGTGTGTTTGTGTGTGTGTGTGTGTGTGTGACGGGATGCCAGGTTATAGAAGATGGTTAGTTGCATGCAAAGACCCTGAGTCTGTGTGAAGCATCAATCGACTAATGTAGAATTAGCCGTCTAGGAAAGCAAACTACCAATAACCTGACCTGAGATTACAATAACACTCAAACAGTGGACACACATAAATTGAACACACATGCATTACATCAATCAGAGTTTAAAGTCCTGTGCTTAGCTGTGCTATGCTATGCTATCTAAGCCCAGTTCAATGTTACCAGTCTTTAAGGAAAAGGTGTCGGTGGTTGCAGGAGAACGTTGGGATTCCAATGAATGCTGTTCTTGCTGTGCAAGGACCGATGAAAGTCAGCAGAGGAGGAAAAGGTTCGCTCCTGTCCTTTGCGAGGGTAGCAGCTCAGTGCTAACCTGCTTGGTGTTCCTCAGATGGTGAAGTTAGCTGGCAAGCTTTGTGTCGCAGCTGCTGGTGCTAACTGATCAGGAATACTGGCAGGACCTCGTGCCGCTGCAGTGAGGAGAAGTTCTTTGGGCCTGCTGCAAATGAAGCTTGCAGCTCTCCGCAGCTGTTAAGCCCGGAAGAAGAGATCTTGAGGGCAGGCAGCCCGGTGGGGGGGGGGTGGAGAGGAGCCCTTGAGGATAAGAAGTCAAAGGAGCGGAGAGGCTTGAGGAGAAGAGAGAGAACAAAGGAAGGCGCTGGAGTTTTGACTCTCTGATCAGAGGGGGGTTTGTCACCCTGACCAATAGTAGCTCAAAGCTAAATATTGCACCTAGGTGTGAAGAATGGGGAATTCTGGGACACTGAGTTCAGTTCAGAGTCCATTTTGAAATCCACAATGAATGACTTCATCTGTGGGTCCCAACATAAGGCTACATTATGAGTTAAAGGAACAGACAAGGTATACACCAAGTTACATGAAAAATAAACTAAATACGACAAAAAATTCTTAACGGTGTTTCGATCAGTGATTGATAATCAGCATCCCTATCTGCTATCCTACCGCTCAATATCCCTTGCTAGCCTACTGTATGTTGGTAAGGTAATTGTTTGTGTATCAACTTTAGCATGTAACCACCTTCTCAAATAGCTCTTAAGTTGTCAGTTGTAAATTCAAAGCTGGGAGTTTTTCCTTATCCAAATCGTATCTTCCTTATCCTCTACTGTATCTTGAGGGAAATTGTGATTTGTGTATTTTGAACACATCTATTAAGGCAATCATCAGACTGTTAATGAAATTTCTTGTCACGATCCTGTGATTTTAGTTTTATTGTGTGTGTTTATGTTTTTTAAACCATATTTATTTATTGTGAATTACCTTCACAGCCCACCAGGGGCCACAGCCTGCTGCTGCCCACACTTTGGGAATCACTGTACAATGGGATAGAGGGGTAACTACAGTGTCGTACTCAGAAGCATAGGACAACTGACCAGGCTGCTGTATTTGACTCACTGGTAGTGAGAACGGCACAACATACCTGGAATATATCAAACTTAGAAAAGTATCAGTAAAATATCTTTACTTACTTTTAGCTAGCGCTAATTTCAAAATTTATTTTGGTCACTACTATTATATTATATTATATTATATTATTTAGACTATCATAATTTATCGAAATGGTCCCCCAAAACTATGAAAATTAAACATTCATTCACAGATATTTTCCTTTGAATCCCAGCATTAGATTTACTAAATCCTCTTACTAATGATAGCAAAGTCAGCTGGGATGCAGATGTTCGAGCTGCGGATAGCATTATGGCTCCGCACTGTCTTTACTGGGCGTCTGCATCACCTGCAATGAAGGAAGATTGATTAGTAAAATTGAACGGGATACATTGCATAATGCAGATACAAAATAGAAATGCCCCGTACCTGAATCCTGGGGAAGGATGATTGGAACCGAGATGGAGGGACGGTTGAACTGCGCCTCGGCAAGCGCCAGCTGTCTCCGGTGCAGCTCCAACCTCTCCTGCTTTATCCGGACCATCTCTTCCTGCAGGGCAGTTTGTCGTTCGAGTCGGCCCTCTATCCCCCGTAGCACCACCAGCTTCTCCACCAGCATCTCGCTGCAGGCGCAGGTCGTTATTGTGGGCTGCCCTGTTAAGCCTCCCCGCATGCAGACAGCAGGCCCTGCTGGTTGGCGCAGGGACAGGGCACTGTTGTGGGGGTCGTCCTCTCCTGGGGGCGGGCACACCCCTGCTCCGCTCCCGGATGGCTCCTCTTCATCCTCACTTTCTGAGAGCCCCTCGTCCCCCTGAACATCGATGCCCCCACTAATGCATTCAGAGGCCGTCTTCTCGATGATGGAGAGGACTTTCACGCAGGCCACATGGGCTGGAGGGGGAGATCTTTTCGGCTATGGCCTGCCAAACACTGTTCTTCACTGTGATGTTCTTTTTGCCCCTTGTTCCCCCGAATAAAACATCACGGTGCTGCCAGACCTCGTCCACTAAGACGCCCGCTTGTTTCTTTTGCTGCCAGTTTCTTCCATTCTCACGTGTGTGGCTATATCCACAGGGGTATATATGCGCTAATGGGCTTGATTACTACTTGGATACACCTGTTGGCACACACACACACCCGCAACCCCCCCCCCCCCCCACACACACACACACACGATACATGCGTAGCCTAATTGCACTGTGTGGGGGGACCACGGGGCGCTGTGTGTGACTTTTGTGCTGATAAAGAGGTGGGTGATCAATTTGCCTGGCATCGATTGATTCAGTTTCAGCACCACTGCGGTGGACAGCTCCCACTAAGAGCTTCTTTTGCTTGATCTTAAGGTTCTCCTAAGAAGGCAGTTCAGAGCGCGTCTGGGAAACACCCGTGTATTAGCGCTCCTTCTTAGCCGAACCCTTCTTAAGAGCCTTGTAGCATCCCCGGCTAAATGATGGTCGAACTCTCAAACTTATGGTTCACAATGATTTACTCCTTGGACCATATTCAATGTAAACACACCGTAAGAGCTATGAAAGAAGAAAACAAAATACAGTTACCTTTAAATGAAATTACTTTTAACTGCTTTTATCCCATAAACAATCATGTAAGTTGACTCTCCTTTTAACTATTTTAATAAACTCATTGTAGACTCACAGGTTTTACTCCATGAATTTAAATATATATTTTAACTGCTACGATTGATGTAACAATCATGAAGGAAAATTCATATTTTAACTGAAGGACAACCTCCCATAGAGTGAAATATAAAACAATATTTAACATGAAATTAGCATTTTTAACCGTTCGTTTCTAACTCAAAAAAAACAGTTTTTAACCTTAGCAGATCTCACATAAAACAGACAAAATACATCCTGTTGCACTAATAAAACAACCTACGAGTTAGCTTATAGCTTCATCTCATTTCCAATACAGACCGACACGACAGCTTGGCCGTTGCTAATAGTAGCTACCGTTAACCACAACACGTTCTATACATGAAAATATCCACGGCAACCAAACTCGAGCCGGACATAAATATGGCATGAAAAGGTAACAAAACAAACCTTGTGCCCCTTATTAGCCAGGTGCTAGGGCGTTTCATGTGAGTTAGGCACACTTTAGCATTGAAGACAAACTCTTGGCCTTGCAGACACACTTTTCCTACTGCAGGTAAAGTCCGAAGCACCGGATGTGTACGAGGTCTCGGCGAGACGCTTTCAAAATAAAAGCACTGAATGTAACGTCTGCTTAATATATAAAAAATAAAAGCCTGGCTTTAAAGAATGTTAATAAGTAAACATAAAAACACATTTATAGAAATACTATGCTCATATTAAAGGTCATTTACAAGCCTTCTTAAGTCCTTAAGAATTATGGTATCTGGGAAACGCGGCCAATATCTGTGTGGCTACAACAAAATATGCAGATATGAGTTTTGAGCTCAGTGCACATCTTTAGGTGGCATTAAAGAAAAAAAGAAGCAATTTTTAGGGTCTATTGGGGTGCAGTTTACTGTGGAGTGTGCACCTCATAATCTTTTGTCCAGTAAGTAAGTGTATACTTTACATTAAAAAAAATTAAATTACTGTGGTACATTAAAAAAATGCTGAGGATGAGTCAGTGGGTGTAAAGGCTGGGTGCTTCAATTGTTTTGAAAAATGTTCGAGAACAATGGCCATTGGACTGACAGTACCCTGATGCTTTGTTGTTTGTGATCTTTGTCTCCGTGATCAAGAACAGCTGTCTATGGTTTCAGATTATATACAGCAACACTCAAAGCAATCCCAGTAGTACAAGTGCAGCTTCAGGTTAGGGTTGTTTACAAAATGTGTATCTTGATGATTCAGCTTGCCCATTTGAATCCATATTAACAAGTCATATAAAGTATGTGTTTGGCATAGGGCTGTCAGCTTTTCACTGCATGATTTACTGTGTGTTTTTCTCTTTTATGTCAAATGAATAACAAACGAAATACAAGAGTGGGAGGGTGGAAAAAGGGTATGTGTAACCATAACTGCACAAAAGTGTACAAAAACAACAATTACACTTAATGGGAGTGTAGTCATTCCCTACTTTAAGAATGACGCGACCCTATTGGTATTTGGAAATCATCTGGGGCCCGCCCTTATTTTTAATCACAACTCTGATCAGCACATGAGACTTGAAGTATGAAGTATTTCCCAAACTTTTTCTTATTTCATAAACGTAACAATTCTATGTGAACTTGAGCCTAAAGCAATGCAGTGCAAAATACTAATCCATCCACATACACATAACAATTTGTAATCTTGCACGCCTTTCAACACATGCCAACACATGCAGTTACAACCCCCTGTCACTAATATAAGATACATTACAGTGTTATGTTGAAGTCAATTCTGCATTCATAATAATCAGAATCAGAAACAGATTTATTGCCAAGAGGGATTTTACACAGACAAGGAATTTTTCTTGGTGAATAAGGTGCATGCATTGAAGACAATAAACAATAAACAAACAAACAGTGACTATAACATATACAATATAAACAATATAAACGCTATCAACACACAGAGGCAAAAAGTGTGGGATGGCTGATAAATAAAGACGGAAGATAAAATATAGAAGATATTAAAAATACAGGATGTACAAATTCTGCATTTATGTAGTGCAAAGATTCAAGGGCAGAGGTGGGTTTGAGTGCAGGAGTGAAAGAGTCAGTGTCAGTGGGGGTGGGGGACCCGGGACTTGTTGAGGATCCCAACTGCAGAGGGGAAAAAACTGTTCATGTGGCGGGCGGTTTTGGTCCTGATGGACCGCAGCCTCCTGCCAGAGGGTAGAGGGTCAAATAGTCTGTGACCGGGATGGGAGGGGTCGGCCACAATCCTACCTGCACGCCTCAGAGCCCTGGAGCTGTGCAGGTCTTGAAGGGATGGAAGGTTGCAGCCAATCACCTTCTCGACAGAACGTATGATACACTGTAGTCTGCTCTTGTCCTTAGCAGTGGCAGCAGCTTACCAGATGGTGATGGAGGAGGTGAGGATGGACTCGATGATGGCAGTGTAGAAGTGCACCATCATCGTCTTTGGCAGGTTGAACTTCTTCAGCTGCCGCAGGAAGAACATCCTCTGTTGGGCTTGTTGTGGAAATTTGTCTAATTTGTGAGATATCTGAAAGAAACTTGTAAGAAATACCAGTTGTCTTTTAAGGATTTTATTCTTTATAAAGAAGGTTCATTAGTCAACAGAGTGGCATGCGGTCTGCAGAAAGAAGAACAAGATGAGACAGTTGAGAACCCTTTTTGTTAAAGGAAAGGAATGCCCTGTTGTAGGAACACATGTCCATCGCCTCTACATTCCATTGAGGTTCTGCTCTTGCATTAATTACTCCTCTCATCTGCAAGCTGACTGTTTTCAGGAAAAAGACGCTATGAAGTCTCTCACCTCTTCACCTGACTTGTTTTGCTTCCAATGAAACCGTCAGATTGACGCATCACAGGAAAAACCCCTCTTCTTTATTTACAGCTTGAATAACCCTTTTTGCCCTCTTCCCCCACTCAAGATGAACACTCCTTTCTCTCAGGTAGGTCGAGTTCATCATCAAATGAATCTCCTTTCAGAGATGATGAGGAACAGAAGAACTGTCATAATCATGTGTTATAACTTATTTCTTTGCAATTGTAAATTAGGTAACGACTCTGATGTTCTGTGTCTTCTTGTCTTCTTGTGACAAGAATTATCAAGTACACCCTCCAGAGTAAAAGCACTCTGGGCCTCTCCTCTGTTTTCCTAGCCCTCCTGCCCAAATGGTTTAGGACTATGCCTCTCTTATCACACATTCCATCCTATAATGGTTTCTGCACTCATCCAGATTTTAAGCAAGTTCTAATTGTCATTAAACCAGGAACTTATGCTCTTAATGTTAACAGATTAAGAAACAGCTAAAGAAGTTGATAACACTGAACTTTTCCCCGTGTCTCTGTGATGAAATTTGATTAAAATCAAGTTTAATGTTTAATGTGTCCTGTGTTCGGTGAAACCACAGCACCTCCTGATGATAAGCTCTGGTACGATTGGGACAGACCTTCAGGAGATCTTTTGTGTAATAAGTTCCTTGATAACTAGTAAATGTTTCTGATATGTTTTGTTTTAACAAGTATTAAGCTAGAACCAGGAGGAATAAGTAAGTGATCAATTCTACTAGTTCTACGGTATATTCAAGTGTGTTTTTATTTTGATCCTGTTTTAATTTCCTTTAATTGTTCAGTGATTTTTAATCATGACATAATCCTTTTTCATGATAGACAAAGTTCATCTATTGAGCCATGGTGAGATTCTGTGAAAGGTGAAGTACGGTTTTGAAACGTTTAAAACTATAGTTTAGTTTAAGTGAGTTCCTGTGAAAGACAGCACACTCTCAAGCGGTAACTCCCCGCTGGGCAGTGAGCCAGAATCGTCACCGGCTCAGTACTGGACCAGCCACACTCTTCCTAAGACATCGGACCGTGGTCCCCAACCGGCTGATTCCCGATGAGCTGACACTCGGCCATTGGACCGGGACTTCCGTCTAGAGTCGCAAACCACCGGAGAGAAACCCTCCGCCGCTGACTCCGCCACTCTGCTAAGAAAGTAGGCTCTCCATCACCCATAACAGCTGGATTCACACATGATAAATGAGTGGTGTCTTAGGGTTCTGATCTTTTAGTTTAAGAGAAATTTGGTAACATTTCCTGTTCCCTGTTGCTATTCATTTAAATTGCCATTTCATTTATTTAATCTGAATTATTTAGTCAATAAACCTATTTAACCGTATGTCGTTGTCTGTGCAGGTTTGTTTTTAATGTGGAGAACCGATGGAAACTGTGTAGAATTCACTACTTCATTTATGAGATTGAATAAATTGATTTAAAATTGATTAGAATTGATACAAGTTAACCTTGTTTAGTCGGATTTGATTAATTACCTCCGGATTATTCAAATAGACAAAACATCGGCGGTGGTGCCCCATTAACGAGTGTTTTATTAATCGCCAGTGATTAATAAATTACAATTATTACTAGTGTATCTCCTACACTGTGTCCTTCTCATGTCTGTACCAGGCTCCGTTCCCATAACAAGAAGCACATATCTCTCTTTGTGCAGACAGTACAAACATTCAAGGATGTGGGAAGAACACAGTGAAGACAATGTAAGACATAATAATGAATAAAAATGGTATAGTAATACAATTTCCCATTACACTCCTCCCTTTTGATCATTTATTGATCACTTTAAGTATATACAAACTACACACTAGACATCAAACTTAAAAATTCACTCAGGATTCAATTTAAGTTATCACATATTGTATAGTTGAAAATCAATAATAGCTGTGTTTGTGGAACATAGACATTACTAGTATTCATTGCAAGCTGGGAGGAGGCAAAACACATGTGAATTACTGATCATGTCATGTGATTATTTCTAACAAAAATATAGAACACTGCATATATTTGATTCTTAAGCAAACATCCACTAATAAAATAGACCAACACATCTTAATCATCTATGTGTCTTAAAGAATATTTTTCAATTTATCATGCTAAAATGGATTCAGGGATGCAGGCTTGCTCCTCTCCAGCCCCTGTGTTTTGCAAGCGTAGAGGGGGCCACTACCTTGGAGAGGTTACGAGCACGATCACAAGGTAGTATGATGTCGTCTTCTGCTGCAAATCCCTGATCTTTATTCATCACATATTTTATGACTAGAAATGGGTAAACAATAATCATAAAAGTATAGCTGTAAACATTTGAGAAAAAATGATTAGTGAACTTGTTACTAAATGTCAAAACTTTTCATAATAGTATAAGCTTGAGAAAAATAATACTGATATCACACACAGTGACTTCATTAGTCTCTGTGTGTTCTTTCAACTCACCACACCTTACACGTCTTCATCGTCAGAGTCAGGATAAGGAGGAGGGGACCAACCAGGGTGAGGGAACAGATCAAGGGAATTATCTTCTGAATATGGAGGTGGTTCAAGTGATGCCATTCCAGTTGACGTTGAGATGGACCTATCTATGGCTCCAACAATTAAGACTCTAATGCAATTACGTCTCTGGAATCAGCTACCCGACAATCTGAAAAAAATTATTCATTTATCGTCATTTAAAAAGGCTCTCAAAAAGTACCTAATCAGTCAAACCATGTACCATCAAACATAAGACAATTATTGTCATGATTTTCCTTCGTCTCTCTCTCTCTCTCACACTTCTTATTCTTTCCTTATCATCTCATTCATTATTTCTGTTTTGTATTATTCATTTATGTATGTATTTTTTCCCCTTACTTCCTTACATTTACTGTTTAATCACTTACTTTTCTACTTATTTTTCATTATTGTTTAATTATTTTCCTATGTTATTGTTTTTAAACTGTATTAAATTTGATCTTTGAATATGTGGGTGAGGTTTTCATATAAGCCCTTTTGGGTTTCATACCTCCCCTTTGCACATCCCTGTCATGTTGATTGTTCATGTTGGTTTTTTTCTTTATATGATATTGTTTGTGCTAAATAAATAAAAAAAAAAAAAAAATGCAAGGAATGATGCAACAACCACACAGTCCCATGCAGCGCTGCCCCTCCCTAAACGCAGAACACGCGCTGTGCGTAGGGCCCCACGATCCGTGGGGGGGGCCCATTTTGCGCAAGGGGACGCTTTCTCTGCAAATGCGCAAAGGATGCGCATCGCTGCCGTGAGGCGCGCGTAGAGCACCAAGTCAGTCCGAGGCAGGAGAGAAAAAAAAGAGACGAGTAATCTGACACCGCACACGTTGCCGCAACAACTGACAGCACGCAATATCTGACCAATCAGCGGTCAGATGCGCCAACAGGCAGTTGGATGCAGGTGGAGAGATGGCCTCTAAACGGCAACATGAATCAGGAGCAAGCAAAAGAAAGACAAAGTGAAAACAAGAGGAGGCTCGTGCTTCACTTGAAGGTGGGTATGTTGTTGAAATAAAAAAGCAAACTTTGTGGCATAAACACCCCAGCTGCTAGCCTGCTAATCATGAGACAGAAGAGAGGATAATTCTGTCTAGATGTGGACTGGAGATCAAATTTTCCAGCGGCCCTGATTATCATTTATTGAATGTCTTGTTAACTGCATATACATTCACCTCTGTTGAAAAAGGAGCGGTTAATTGACCAGTTGGTGGTCGTATGTTGGCTCAGGTTTATAGCCTATCAATCTATGCTATCAGTAGAAGTTTTGGGCTGTTTTTATGGAGGTAAAATATCGCCATCTCTTGGTGAATTTAATTCATAACAGTCATATAAGATAAAATAAAATAAGATAAATTAAGATAATCCTTTATTTGACCCACAATGGAGAAATTTAAAGCGTTGCAGCAGCAAACAGCAGTGTGAATATAGAACCTAATTACTAAATGTATAAATAAGTATATAAAAAATATTTAAATATAGAAATATCATCAAATCAAATCATAATGCATATTATTATTAGTTGTAGTCGTATTTGCATTAATTGCATTTTAATCTTTGTGAGGAGGCTAGCACCATTGCAGGAACTCTCCCTGTTACAGTTGCCTTTGCTGAGCAAAAACTGAAGCTCATCAATGGCGCAAGAACGCTTTAGTGGCCTGGCTATCATAAGCATCAACTCAGAAGTGGCACAGCAGCTGTCATATGATGACCTCATTGATGACTTTGCATCCAGAAAATGCAGACGTGTGCATCTGTAAAAGGCTTGTTCCATTGTTGAAAGAGTCATGTTGTAATGGGGGGGGGGGCCTCAAAATAAAACTCTGCTTAGGGCCCCAATTTGGCCAGGGGCGGCCCTGGTCCCATGAGAGTTAATGCTACAATGAGCCCAGTGAGCAGAGACAAGATCAGTGCTTTCCATTTACCAAACATTGTATCAAACCAGCCAAAGGTGCTGTTAATACCAGAAAGTTCTCCACGAAGAGACCTCAGTCTCTCAAGAGCCTGGGCGACAGATCCGTCTGGGGCTGTGTTATTGGGAATGAAAGTACAGCAAGAGTCACCAAACATTACACAGACGCCCCCCTTGTCAGCCAGCAGCATGTCAAGCGCCATTCTGTTTTGCCAAGACATCAGAGATGTTGCTGACATCTGCTCAGCTAGTCCAGTGAGGGCATCATGTGTGTAGTTATGAACCTCTGTTGGTTGTAATAGATGTAATTAATCCAGTCCACATTTTTATTCAGTGTACACCACCAGCAAAAAGCTGTTTCAAAGCCTGCAAGAACCTGATTTCTAGCTTTGAATTCATCAGGGACACCACAAGGCACCCCTATAGCATCGATGTACACTGTTTTGTCAAAACTGCCAAGTGGGTTAGAGAAACGTTTCACCCTGTAATTTTGGGAGTGATGGTATTCTCCAACCGGCCACAGGTGTACCTGCGAAGCAAACATGGTTACTGCACACAAACCAGTCCAATTAGCAGGTAGAGATTTTCGCATTCTACCACAATCCCAGTAGATGTCTGGGTATGGCTCTATCTTATAGTCAAACGCATCACGCTTCCAGCGCCGACCATAAGAGCCATCCTCGATTAGTTCTTTGCCTGCTGCTGTCAGGAGGATACAGGATATGAGTTTTTGCACATTTAAGACGTGTCTGTCCAACACTGATACTGCCATAGGTGCGGTTGAAACAAATAAAGGTAGCACCCGATGCTACTTCAACTTGTCCTGCAACTGGTAATGGTGGTGAAGGAACTGAGAAACGGGGCAGCGGAGGGCAAGATTTGAACAGTGAGTGGCTGTACCTCCAGTGAGGTTGTGTAGATATTCTAGTGAGCAAACAGTCCACCAGACACACTACAAAGGGACCCACTCTTGGTTTGGGTTCAGTGCGACAATGAGGATTTCCAGGCAGACTGACCAGTGACAGGTTTGCTGTGTAGCCTTGACAGATGAGGCATGATGAGTTTGTCATTGTGCGTGCAGTATAATTGACATACTGCATCCACAGATTCTTCAGGGGCCCTGTCTGGTCCATAGGGGTCAGAGGTCAGGTGTCTTTTGGTTCTGTGTAGAAGTGCAGTGTTGTTGTGAGTGGTAGTGTTTTGTGAGACACTTTTGCTGGGATGAGTTGAAGGCCATAATATGGGTACCACTATGATGACAGCGATCCCCACAAGACAGCACAAGGTGCCTCGGAGACCGCACATGCCTGGCTGCCTGAATGGATGCCACGGACGTTGACGTCTTTCCATGTTGCACACAGGTGAATCAGTGCTTTGATCAATCGGCGCTCCGAAAGTTGTTTCCTCCCACAGTATGTCAATACTGTGACCGTCTGCTTCTCTTCCTGGCGTTATGAACACTCCTGGTCCTCAGCGTGTTGTGGAGTTGGGACCTTCCTGCAGTGGCTGGCGTGTGCCCAGGTGGCTCTCTCAGCGATTTTGACGGCAGTGTGGGTGGTGAGGAGGACCTGGAACGGGCCGCTCCACTTTTTGGACCTCCAGTGTTTTTGCCTGAGGTCACGAATCACGATGTAGTCGCCTGGAGTAAGGCTGTGGAGAGGATGGTTGGCCGGAGCAGGAAGGGCGTCCTTTACCAGTCTGTGGATTTGAGATAAAGCAGAGGACAACGTCTGGCAATATTGCAACATATCATTTTCATAGAAACAGGTCTCAGGGAGTGGTCTATTAACAGGCCCTACTCCCAGTTCGGGAGGCCTGCCAAGGAGGATTTCAAAGGGACTTAGATTTGCGCGCGCTCTTTTTCTCATTCTCATGTACATTAGCACAATCGGCAGGGCTTTAGTCCATGAGAGACCTGTTTCTTCACAACACTTTGCAAGTTTTGATTTCAAAGTGCAATTTTCTCTTTCCACTGCACCCCCACTCGCTGGATGGTAGGAGCAGTGTTGTCTCAAGTCAATCCCAAGAAAACCTCCTAGCTGTTTAATAGCTTCACTCACAAATGGTGTACCATTATCACTACTTATTTTCCTGGGGATACCCCATCGTGGTATCACACACGTCATCAGGGCCTTGGCCACAGCAGCGCTGTCCTGCTTTGAGGTGGGAAACACCTCAACCCATTTGGAAAACATGTCAACCATCACAAGGCAATATTTCTTGCCTTCACTTGGGGTTAGTTCAATGAAATCCATCATGACATGTTCAAAAGGTCCCTCTGGTTGTGGATGTGCTGCTTGTGGCTGTCGTGTAGTTTTACCTGCATTATGTGTAGTGCAGATATGACAGGATTGGCAAAATCTTTGAGAATAGGCTGTAAAGCCTTTTGTGAACCAATGTTTTTTTATCAGATCAAACATTCCCCCCCAAATTTGGCAAAATGTGGAAAAAAGTGTTTTGGTAAACATGGTTTACTGTCAGGTCCGTGCCAGATGCCGTTAGTGTATGTGCAGTCGAGTGATCGCCAGATTCCTTTTTCATCAGCAGAAGCGCTAATATCTGTGTGTGTGTGTCAGAGTTGGAAGCACTAGTGTCTGTGTGTTTTTCAGGGTCAGAGTGAAGCAGGGTGTGGGTGTGTCTTACTCCATGTTTTCCAGCAGCAGCTTTAGCAGCTGCGTCTGCTCGTGCATTTCCAGAGTGGTATTCCAGAAAGGAGGTTCAACAAACTCTGAGTCTATCCCTGAACTCTGAGTTGACTTACCCTGTGAAGTGAAACTCTGAGTTTTCAGTTCCAGGATAGCTGATCTGAGTTAGGTAAGTCGACTCTGAGTACGTTAACTCTGAGTTGAGCTCGTGCCTGACGACTAGTAAAAAGCCATCATCAATGGAGCTCCGATACTGTGATTCACCATGGCAACAGGGGAGAAAACAGGAAGCAGACATTTTCTGTGGGGAAAAAAAGTAACACGGCTGCAGCCGTAATAAAAATCACTGACAGAGTTTTAGATGCGGCCGTCTTTTCATTTTGAATTTAACATCACTTTCTTTTATATTAGCCTTTGAGGAAGTGGTTGAATGTTGTTCAGTGTTTTATTTTATTTTAGGCTATTTTATTTAATTCAAATCGGCTGAAAATATAAAAACAGTCTCACGATGGCTCCTCACTTTGGTTTTATTTCACATATTAAACAAAGTAAAAGTTTATTCAGTGGATATTTTAACTTGTAGTAGCTTTTACCACCAACAGATGCTGTTTAACACACATCTGTGTCCTAACATCCTGCTGAGTAGATGAACATGAAGTGGTGCTCACCTCCACCACATCCGCCAGAGACAGAGGAGCTGGTCCTGAGTCAGGTCGCTGGGTGACCAGAGGCTGAGGGCGTCACTCTCCCCCAGTACCCAACATTGGAGTCAGACACACACGTAGCCTACTGTCTACAGATTTAACTAGAAGTCATTTAATCTTATACTCAATGCGGCTGCAAACTAGAAACACGGACATTGAAATTACGTTGTTGGAAAAAATACAATAGGCTCTACTGATGGTTACTTTTGTAGCTATCTGTGGGAAATAAAGAAAGTCAAATGAAATGTGAGTTATTTCTCTTTTTCTGGTTGCTGAAGGTGATTGATTAACCTGCGAAGTGATTAAAAACAAACAAACAAAAAAAACAAACAAAGATGATTGTTCAGATCTGAGAGCACGTCAGCGATGTGTAGCCTGATATTCGCTGTGCGGCCGGAGAATATAAATGACGGACTGATGAGAAGCGGTCTACTGTTCGGTTCAGTCCTCGTCGGGGAGTGAGAGCTCATCTAAATGAATCTAAATTCTCCTCCTGGTGTAAAACTATGTGAATTATTTCTGCTTCAACATGATCGGACTGAAGGAAAGGACAGCTGCTGTCAGACAGCTCCGTCAGACTCAGGGTTTCTTCAGGTAAACCTGCCAGTGAGCAGGTTATGTTCACAGAGTCAGTTACCGCAGTAACAGACTCAGAGTTTAAGTTACCTCTCTTTCTGGAACTAAAAACTCAGAGTTTCTCTCATCTCAGGGTTAACAAACTCAGAGTTTTCACAAAACCCACTTTCTGAAATACCCCCCTGTAGAAACTGAATCACTGTTGTTAGTGTGAGCCTGACATTTACACACAGCAATGGCTCTGGGCAATAACGCAGCATCCAATAATGCAGAAACTTTGTCACCATTCAGAATAGGCTTTCCATCAGATTTTATGAATTTCCTGTGCTTCCATAGAGCACCAAAATCATGCAAAACGCTTAAAGCATAACGACTATCGGTCCAGATCGTTACTGATTTATCTTCTGCTAGTTTACAGGTCTCTGTGAGAGCAACTAACTCTGCAGCTTGAGCAGAGTAGTGAGGCGGCAAAGAACCTGATTTCAAAGTCTCATGTAGTGAGACTACAGCATAACCAACCTGTTTAAACCGGTTTCTGGGTTACGGGATGCTGAGCCATCAACAAACAAAACAAAGTGAGGATTAATCAGTGGAGTTTCAGACAAATCGGTGCAATGGGTGCACACCTCGTCCAACACAGCAACACAGTTGTGATCTTCACCCTCCCCCTGAATGGGAAGCAATGTAGCAGGGTTAAGAACAGTACATCTTTTGATCTTGATGTTAGGCATGTCAAGCAAAACAGTATTGTGTCTTAGCCATCGTGCTGTGGAGAGATGTGAGGTTTTCTGTTCAAGCAAAATTAGAGAAACAGCATGAGGAACAAGGAGAGTCAGATCTGAATAACCTACAGTATCCCTTGAAGCCATAACAGCTTTCTCAGCTGCTGCTACAGCCCGGAGACAACGTGGCAACCCAGCAGCTACAGGGTCGAGTTTAGCAGAGAAATAAGCCACAGGTCTAAGTTTCCCCCCATGATCTTGGAGCAGCACTGATGTCATACATGCATTCCTCTCATCAACAGTCTGTGTGAATGGTCTGCTCGGGTCAGGTCGCCCTAAAGTAGGTGTTGTCTGTAGAGCTAGTTTCAGGTCAGTGAAGGCCTTTTCAGCCTCAGGAGTCCATGTCACTAAATCATGTGATTGTGGGCTTTTACCATGCACCGTGGCACCAAGTGGTGCTTCTAACACTGCATAGAACACATTCCCAGGAACGAAAGAACTTGTTTTTTGGTTCTAGGCCTGGGAATGTTCTGAATTGCCTCAACACGATTGGGTGAAAGGGATTTCCCGTCGCTGGAAATCTCATGACCCAAAAATGTGACCTTTTGTCGGACATGTTTTAGGAGTCGGATCGTATCGCGTTCGCATTGTTCTTTTGTTGGCGCACAAATCACAAGGTCGTCCACATACTGCAAAAGTGCAGAGCCCTCGGACAAAGCCAGAGGCTCTAGACTTTTCCGCAACGCGTCGTAAACAGTACGGGACTCGCAAACCAGAACTGACTATCTGGATGAACAGGAACACTGAAAAATGCATTGGCCAGGTCCACCACCGAAAACCACTTGTGACAAAATTGTGTAAGGATTAGGAACTTGAGGAGCTCTCGGCTGTACAGCATCATTTACGACTTGCAAGTCTTGTACAAAACGCCATTCAGTTGGTTGACCTTTGTCTCTTATTTTCTTCACAGGAAAAAATAGGAGTCCTCACAGGAGAAGTGTCACAAGGCACAATTACTCCTGCCTTTTTCAGGGACTCAAAAACCTTCAATAGCCTCAGGTTTGGCAAGGTGTTGGCAAGGTCTGTAATCAGATTTGGGGGTGATCACCACTGGTTCTGCTGTTTTAATTAGACCAACATCATGTTTTCCTCGAGCCCACAGAGTCTTAGGACTTCCTGGAGGGCTGGGATGGCTGCAGCCTCAGTCTCTGACAGAAAAATGTGCGAGGATGTTATAGGTGGAACTAACTGAACTGTTCGTTGTGTGTGAGTGGTTGCAGAAAAACCTTTCTAAATGCATGCAGTTTTGGATTGTAAAACACATGTGGGTCATCTGTGGGGTCCCACTTAGTGGTTGATCTACATGCACGTGCAAAAAGACCCAAATCCTCCCATTTATCAGTGTTTGCTTTTTCAAGTGCAATGTGCGGCGCAGAGTTATTTACATAGTACTGATGTTTTTGAGTGGGTGTAAGTTGCACAGATGCAATGCATTTGTTTTCTGTCCAACATAGGTGTGTGATACACAACCGTTCATTTTTGTATTTGTCATCATACCATTTCTTTTCATACTGTCTATCTGGACCCACTGAAACAAAAGATGTACACTGAAGTGAGTCATTTGGCATGCACTGCACGTGCGTGTGTGGTGGGCCAGGGGGTGTGTGTTTTCTGGCCTCTTCCAAAAATAGACTGCAGATATCGCTCTACGGTAGCTTCCACTGATAAGCATACAACAGCTGATCAGGGCAATATTTCACAAACAACTGTGCATTTTCATGAGGTTTTATGACTTGAACACCATCTGGTGTGGGAATAAGAGTTATTCCCAGTTTGCACATGAGATCTCTGCCCAATAAATTTATAGGGCAGCAGTCTGACAACAGAAATGCATGTTTGAAGTTGGTGCTGTTATCATCGGAACATTTAAGAGGAACAGTAAAATGTTCACGTACTACTACACCAGAAGCACTTGCAGAGTTGACAAAGCAGACTGACATTTTAGGAGAGCTCAGAAACTCCTTTCCTTTGATCACTGAGTGTGTGGCACCAGAGACAACAAGGAAAGAAACCATTCTGTCATTCACAGATAGAGAATATGTTGGCATTTTCTTAAAGGCATTGTTTTCATATTTCACATATGTACCAGCTGGAGGTGAACATTTTGTTTCAAGGAAGGTTATTGCATCACATAACAATTCAAACGTGTGATCTGTAGTGTGCGATGTGGGTGTGTTACCAGGCTCCAGATGCGTCGGGTGAGTCAGAGTAGAGAATGAGAATGTCCTTTTTGTTCACATCGGAGACACACTTCTGGATCACAATAAGAGCGTCTCCAGTCACCGTATCCTCTGTGACCTCGTCCTCGATATGCAGCCTCAGTTTCACCTTTCGCCTGTACGCAGTCAGAGATCTTAGCAGAGTTCATCCGAGGTGGGAAGGCAGCTGTAATTACTGTATACAGCGCGGTAACAGCATGTCTATAGTCTTCATTTTCCACGTCGTCCCAGTCATGATGTGAGCAGCACGTGTCGCCACTTGGAAACTTTTCTGAAAGCTTTGACCAATCTGCTGCTCCCATTTTCAGGATTAGCAGGCGTTTCAGTTCAGGAAGGGTTGGGCTGAATTCTCGACAGAAAAGTTCTAAGTCCTCATCAAATTTCTTTCCACATGTACTCGGCTGTGGCAGGTGTGCCATGGCCTCTTTCACATCAGTATCAGACCTGGGGCGGAAAACCATTTGGACGCCCCGGGCTCCTGCCACCTCCACCATGGGATAGGTGCCGGTGGCTCCTGTATTATCTTCCTTGTTGGCCTTGCTTCTGGTGTAAGGTCGAGGAGTAAGAGGGGAATGTTCTCCAAAGTTTGCAGCAACAGATGTGGTTTTGGTTAGCTGTCCTTTGTTGGCACTGAGCTTCGCATCCCCTTGTTTGTGTCCCGCTGCGCTCATATCTGGTTGGGAAGCAGACGATGACGGTTTCTGGTCGTCCGGGTATGGCGGTGGTGCTGGAGACCGTAGTGGCGGTGGTGGTCTCGGCGGTGCTATGGGTTGAACAGGAGGGACGCGTCGAGGTCATAGTCCACTCTGAGACACTGAGGCATAGGACCTGGAAGTGGGGGATACAGAGAAGAAACCCGATTCTGAGAAGACAACTCTGTTCTTTTCTCATCACTTGCACTCTTCTTTTCCTTCTCATTTTGACTAGCACATTTACGTCTCTCCCTGCATCCACTTTCCACATCCTAAAGGCTTTCAAATGCCTTTCAACCTCCCCAAGTTTTTTTATGTGACACTTTTCTTTTTGCTTTTATCTCTTTTATTCTAAAATTAATCTTCTCCTCCAACAGATTCAGCTGTCTCATGCTGAATGTCCCTCCGCAGGGAAAACCAAACTCTCTCACCCAGACATGTAAAGGCTCTATAGCCTCATTACCATCATTAACCTTTATGTAATTTATGTTTGGGGCAGCCAGGTCTGGTCCTACGCCAGCTTCCTGTTTTTTTGCTGGATTTGCCTCCCATTGTTCTACTTGTCACTTGTCCCAGTGCACTTTATATTTATCCTTAAGACCCGGTCATTACCATGAATTCAGTTTAATTACGCTACAAATTCTGAAAAAAAGCAGCCAACCAGCGGTGATAACCTTAAGAGACCCCTTGTCTCTGCTTGGTTTCACTCGGCCCTGATTTGGCCCCCAATCCAGCGGTAAAACAGCTTAATAGGATAAACACCTTTTCTTCCTATTAGCGCCGGTGTTCCCAGAACCCGGTATTACTCTGCCCTGAATTGGTTCGAGTCGCCCAACTATCACAATGATCAACAGAAATCCAGCAAAAATTACTAATTTACTTAATTTTTTTTTCTTTTTTCCAAAACATAATTATAATTATTTACTCATTTATTTTCCCTCTTAAAGAAGTTTCGTTTCTTTCAGTATCTCACCGTTTGTTAAGCAACGTGGTCCTTTTTCCCTCAATAAGGATTCCAGTGATGACGGTCCGGGGCCGCAGCGGTCAGTCCTCTCGTCTCTTAAGATTTTTTCTCGAGGTAGAGGCTGGACGAAGTTTTCCTCCAGGCTGGCCGGTCACAGTCCGCTGCAGGCTCCAGATCCTGTCACACAAGGAATCCCACTTCTGACACCAAATTGTTGTGGAAATTTGTCTTATTTGTGAGATATCTGAAACAAACTTGTAAGAAATACCAGTTGTCTTTTAAGGATTTTATTCTTTATAAAAAAGGTTCATCAATCAACAGAGTGGCATGCGGTCTGCAGAAAGAAGAACAAGATGAGACAGTTGAGAACCCTTTTTGTTAAAGGAAAGGAATGCCCTGTGTCCTTCTCATGTCTGTACCAGGCTCCATTCCCATAACAAGAAGCACATATCTCTCTTTGTGCTGACAGTACAAACATTCGAGGATGTGGGAAGAACACAGTGAAGACAATGTAAGACGACATAATGAATAAAAATGGTATAGTAATGCAATTTCCCATTCCAGGCTTTTATGGTGAGGGATCTGATGTTCGGCTCCCATTTTAGGTCCTGGGTGATAATGGTGCCCAGGAAAGGGCAGGACTCCACAGAGTTGACTGGGGAGCCACACAGGTTGAAGGAGGCGGGTGGGGCTGGGTTCTTTCTGAAGTCCACTACTATCTCCACTGTCTTTAGAGCATTAAGCTCCAGGTTGTTCTGGCTGCACCAGGTCACCAAATGGTCAATCTCTCACCTGTAGGCGTACAGGTTTCCAGATGTTACCAGTTCTGGTCCCAAAGCAATTTTTTCAACAACTCAACCTTTGCATCACACAGTTTATATGGAGAAACAAACCACCCAGGATAAAGATGTTAATATTGCAAAACCCTCTAGAAAAAGGTGGACTGAAAAGTCCCCAATTTTGAGCATTTCTATTGGGCAGCACAAATTACAGCAATGTGGGTCTGGCAAACAGTGCAAATCCCATTCACCTAAGTGGAAACAAATTGAACAGAACCATTTAACAGAGTTCAAACTGGAATCAGTTCAATATAACAGCTCGCTTAGCTCTCTTTTGGTTACAACAACAAACCCAGTTATTGTCCATACTTATAAGATATGGCAGCAAATTTGGAAGAAAACGGGCTGTATTCAACCTATTTATGACAAATCCCCTTTCCACTCCAATCCCTCTTTACCTAAAGCCCTTAGAGATGGTATTACAAACCTATGGTTTACAAGAGGTATTACAACTTTTGGGAATTTGTTCAAAGATGGAACCCTTCAGACTTTTGAAGAGCTCTCATCTCAGTATGGACTACTCCACACCCATTATTTCAAATACCTCCAGGTTAGGCACTTTGTTATCTCCGAACAGGGTGGCCATCTTCAACCATTAAAAGAGCAGCCTCTAGATAAACTTGTGCGTAGTAAACAGGGAGTGGGGGGGGGTTTATCAAATCAAATCAAATTTTATTTATATAGCCCAAAATCACAATTCATTCTTTATTCTTCATTTTATCTTGAACAACAAGTAGCCATCAAAATGATATGTCAGACAAACAAAATAATCTGTTCGAGAGGGAACAGGAGGAAGCAGAAAGCTTATTTAGTCCTGTCCCTTCTTCACAACTTCCTCACATCATAAAATAAATACAACAAAAAAGAAATATATAAAAGTAAAATACAAAGTAATGACAAAATGATAAATACAACAAAACAATTAACAAAAAATCAAGGCATACTTAAACTAGCCTCCTACAATATCCTAAACTCGAAAAAGTTAATTCCCCAGTCACTCCCCATATACCACCAAAGTGAAGTACTGTATTCCATAACCCAGCCGTGATTGCAATTAGTTATATTTATATTATACATATTGCTTCGTATAAGGAACAGAAATGTAATAGAATAATTACATCCAGAAAATAGATAGTTTTGAGGTCTTATTTTTTTATTATATTTGTCAAGAATTGCTTTCTTGTATCTGTTTTTAAACTGTATAGAGCTAGTACTTTGATTTCTTCTTCAAGACCATTCCACAATGTTACCCCATAGACTGATATGCACATGCTTTTAAAAGCAGTACGTACACAAGGTTTTTTAAAATTTAATTTTCCTCTTAGATGATATTTACCTTCTCTATCTTGAAACATTTTTTTAAATGTTTTCAGGCAGTGCATTATTTCTTGCTTTAAACATTATTATTGCTGTTCTAACTTTCACTAAGTCCATAAATTTCAAAGTCTGTAATTTAAAAAATAGAGGATTCGTATGATCAAGATACCCAGCATGATTTATTATCCTTACTGCTCTTTTTTGCAATGTGCATATCCTTTTTAAGGTACTCTTGTAAGTATTACCCCAGATTTCAACACAATAGATCAGATATGGTAATATGTGTAATAGCGGATAAGGTCTAACGTCTCATTTGGAAAAGTCGGCGAACCCCTGGGTATCCCACACACTCAGAGTCTGGCAGAAGGTAATTAATATTTGTGAGATGCATAGAATGTTGAGAATTTTCAGATGGTTTGCCTATGACTCAGATTTTATTCCCAATAGGCACAACTCTAGTTTTAAATCATGGACATTGTATGGTCTCACAACACTC
Source organism: Pagrus pagrus (assembly GCF_965226575.1). Classification (NCBI taxonomy): domain Eukaryota; kingdom Metazoa; phylum Chordata; class Actinopteri; order Spariformes; family Sparidae; genus Pagrus; species Pagrus pagrus. Next base: position 414,421 of record NW_028175424.1, read on the forward strand.
CTTTCACTTACTCGAAGAAAGCCTGTGCACAGCTTTGAGACCTTGCGGGATAATCACGGCTTGGCACGAAACAAATTTCATAGATACCTGCAATTACGATCATATATTGCTTATGAATGTAAATTGACCGACCTTACAGAACGTGAATCAGAATTTTTCCACACATATGGCATGCTGGAGACAATGTGGTTCAACTGTTGCTAACCACTATCATATCTTCTGGGATTGTCCCAAGTTAAATGATTTCTGGAGGGGTATCCAGGCTTCCTTAAGCACGTTTTTTAACACTCAAATACCTCTGGTTTTTGATGTTCTGTACCTGGGTCTTGTCTCTTTTTTGAAATGCAGGACCGAGATAAAGCTGCTGCAATTACTTTTGGTGGCTAGTAAGAAAACAATTACAAGGAGATGGTTAAGCCCGATTCAGCCTACCCTGGATGATTGGATTGGAATTACCCTAGAGATATTTAGGATGGAAAAATTGAGCTATCAATTAAGAATCCAAAAGGACAAATTTTACCAAATCTGGAACAACTGGATTTCATTCATAACCCCCACGAGAGCAGATTTCATTTGATCTCACTGGTAATATTACTTCCTAGATTACTTACTTAATTTCTGACTGGTTATTGTTAATTATTTCTATGACAGCAGCAGCGGGCGACCACCCTGGTTCCTGTACATAGTTCCATTTAAACTGTGAGATGAGAGATGAGATCTACAAGTAAGTTGTACCAGAGTTCTCTCTAAGTGAGCATGTAAATCTCATCTGGCTTTGTGTACCTCACGCAAATTATCAGTACTGTCTTTTAAGAGGATAACCTGTATCCACTGATATTATTCCATTACAATTGCTGTGTAATTTAAGTTATTAGAGGAAAGTGGGTACTACAAAGGCCGAACGTAATTTAATCCACGACCCATGACTATACCTTTTTTGGACTCGCATGCCTGGACGGCTGGTGATGCGTTTTTCCTGGACTCAAACAAACAAAACCGGAAGGACACTTGTTTTCACTCTTACCAATGTTGATATGCTGGTGTATTTATGTCCATTCCAAATAAAGATATAATAAAAAAAAATAAAAAAAAGATATTGTAATGAGTGCACAGTACAGAAAGTGTAGTGTTGCTTGATTCAAGATATATCTACATGTACTCAGCACTCCAATGCTCTTTGCCATCTTAGTACACAGATACTTAATGTGGGCCTTCCAGCAAAACTAAATTAATAAATTAAAAATTAAAACACTCCAAAATTTGTTTTCATAAACTCTTTCTATTGCAACATTATTCATTTCTACGTGAACATCTTCATTCATTTTACGATGTCCAAAATTTATAAATTTAGTTTTGTTCAGATTCAATCAGCGCTGCCCCTCCTTAGACGCAGAACACGCGCTGTGCGTAGGGCCCCACGATCCGTGGGGGGCCCCATTTTGCACAAGGGGACGCATTCTCCGCAAATGCGCAAAGGATGCGCATCGCTGCCGTGAGGCACGCTTAGAGCACCAAGTCAGCCAAAGGCAGGAGAGAAAAAAAAAGAGACGAGTAATCTGACGCCGCACACGTTGCCGCAATGATTGACAGCACGCAGCATCTGACCAATCAGCGGTCAGATGCGCCGACAGGCAGTTGGATGCAGGTGGAGAGATGGCCTCCCAACGGCAATATGAATCGGGAGCAAGCAAAAGAAAGACAAAGTCTAAACAAGAGGAGGCTCGTGCTTCACTTGAAGGTGGGTATGTTGTTGAAATAAAAAAGAAAACTTTGTGGCATAAACACCCCAGCTGCTAGCATGCTAATCATGAGACAGAAGAGAGGATAATTCTGTCTAGATGTGGACTGGAGATGAAATTTTCCAGCGGCCCTGATTATCATTTATTGAATGTCTTGTTAACTGCATATACATTCAGCTCTGTTGAAAAAGGAGCGGTTAATTGACCAGTTGGTGGTCGTATGTTGGCTCAGGTTTATAGCCTATCAATCTATGCTATCAATAGAAGTTTTGGGCTATTTTTATGGAGGTAAAATGTCGCCATCTCTTGGTGAATTTAATTTATAACAGTCATATAAGATTAGATAAGAAAAATTAAGATAATCCTTGACCCACAATGGAGAAATGTAAAGCGTTACAGCAGCAAACAGCAGTGTAGGAATATAGAACCTAAGCACTAAATGTAAAAATAAGTATTTAAAAATATTTAGATATAGAAATATCATCAAATCAAATCATAATGAATATTATTAGCTGTAGTCGTATTTGCATTAATTGCATTTTAATCTTTGTGAGGCTAGTATTTACATTAATTTCATTGTGTAATTTACCATTAAGACCAAAACAAAAATTAATAATCTGCTTGTATGGTGGATTTCTTGTCATAACAGGGTCAATGCTGAAGTTTGTTACTAAGGGTGACACGGAGCCAGCACCCAGTATGTCACAAGGGCCATCAGGCACCATGTCTACTGAAGCAGCCTGCATCTGTAAAAGGCTTGTTCCATTGTTGAAAGAGGCTGTTCATTTGATTTGTTCCTACTTATAAAAGGTTGTAAACCTAAATGGCATTCCGTGATACAGTCATTTTGTAAAGGGGGGGGGGGCCTCAAAATAAAATTCTGCTTAGGGCCCCAATTTTGCCAGGGGCGGCCCTGGGTTCAATGATAATTTATTTATATCAAACCAACTTTTTAATTTATACATTTCTTCCGTGACCACTTCCAAGAGCTGCTGCAAGTCTTCCCCAGAACAAAAAATATTTGTGTCATCCGCAAAGACAACAAACTTCAGTACATTTGAAACTCTACAAATGTCATTAATGTACAAAATAACTAGCTTCGGCCCCAAGACTGACCCCTGTGGGACACCACAGGTAATGTTCAGGTTCTTTGACTTGTGAAGACCCATCTGCACAAATTGAAGCCTGTTTTTAATGTAACTCTTTATCCAATCCAATGCAACCCCTCTGATGCCATACCTCTCCAGTTTTTTAAGTAGCATCCCATGATCAATTGTGTCGAATGCTTTTTTTAGGTCAACAAATATATAGAAGTTAATCTGCCTGATCTGAACCCATACTGACTGTCCATGAATATATTATTTTTTTTAATGAAATTATCCAGTCTTGTAACAAAAAGTTTTTCAATAATTTTTGAGAACTGAGAAAGCAAGGATACAGGTCTATAGTTGGTGAAAAGGTGTTTATCACCATCTTTATACAATTACTTTAGCAACTTTAATTTTATCTGGAAATGTTCCCGTTATGAATGATAAATTACATATATGTGTTAACAGACCCACAATTCCATTTATTATTTTCTTTAGAAGACTCATATCGATATCATTCTAATCTTTTGACGTTTTACTTATACACTTATTTACAATATCAATAATTTCCTTACTTTTCAGTTCCCAATATGACTGAATTTGGATTTCTCTCCACACATTTTTCCTCAACACATTTCTTCTCGGATTTATTTCTTTGGCCAGATTAGGACCCATCCATTAACAAAAAAACTGTTAAATTTGTCAACCACTTCATTCCTATCAGTAATTGTTATGCCATTGTCCGTAAACAATTCAGGGTAATCTGGTTTGGTTTGTCTTTTTCTAATTATATTATTTAAGGGAATAGTTGTCCAGTCCATCAGCAGGGCAGAGGAGAGCCATTAGCATTGGGCTAAGACAAGCGACAAAAGTAGCTAATTTGGCTAACGTTACATATTTCATGAAAATAACAAATCCCCGAAGCAAAACAACTAATTACCTGTCCAACAGAAAGACAGCAACCTCTGCATCACTTCTGGAAGTGCTACTTTTGGCTGCATTTTCTCTGCCATTGTTCTCTCTTGGTAACTCTGCTGCTTCTTCTTCTGCTGCTGTTTTATGGCTGTTGGCAAACAACTTTAGGTGTGCATTACCGCCACCTTCTGAACTGGAGTGTGGATCTCCTGCTAACTCCATAGCTGTGTCCAAATTCAGGGGCCGCATCCTTCGAAGGCCGGGTCCTTCGGAGAGTCCTTTGACGGTTGCGTCAACCATAGTTAAATTGGACGGTCCAGCCTTCGGCGTATTTCCTGGTTTGCGTCACCAGATGTTCCCGCCCTTACGGTTATGTCATGATTGATGCCGCCCAGGCCCGCGAAAGAGTTTTGACTGAATGGATTTTATGGTTTTCTGAACGTCTAACATTTTGAAAGCGAAGGCTTTTATAGCTTTACTTCCAACGGCATAATGCTAATTTATGCCGTATGCTAATGCATTACCAGGGTCACGTATTTTAACTGAAAGTCCGCTGAAGTTTAACATATCTGGCAATGGATGATCAAATGAGTAAAAACCGAGTATAAACCCAGAACTTACATTTAAATGTCAAGTCCGCGCCACTTGATGTCGCCATTGTTCAGTTTTCCCTCTTCTTTTTCGTGACTGAGCAGCGGCGCACAAAGGATCTTGGGATATGGGAGGCCGCGAAGGATAGTAGCGGTCCGTCCTCCAAAAAGCGGGAGAAGCAGGCTGCATTTGTGGGCTGCATTTGGAGGAGCCTTCGAATTTGGACATCCTTCGCGCAGCGTTGTGATTGGCCTTCAAATCCGCACTTTGAAGGATGCTGCCCCTGAATTTGGACACAGCTCATGTGGACTGTGTTGAATATATCCGGCAACGGTTCTTTAAACTCTGACTGAGAGGGAGGGATTGGTCAGAGATTTTACAGGCCTGCAGCTGCCACAGAGGTATGATTTATTTTGTTTATTTTTCTGAACACATTATGTATGGACTACTCTCAGGATGGAAAGGCCATTTCACCCAGTATAACAAAAATTGTTTCTGAACAGGATTACCAACTATACCTTTAATATATTCCATATACTTTTTACATTGTTTTTATTATTCTCTAATATTTTATTATAATAACCCTTCTTACATACTCTCATAATATTAGTTAATGCCTTTTTGTATTTCTTATATTTAATCTCCGCCTCTTTTGTTCTATATTTTATGAAGTGCCTATACAGAGTATTCTTTTTCTTACAGGCATTTTGCAGTCCCTTAGTCATCCAGGGGTTTTCAGAATACTTATTCTTGTTACATTGTTTGCATATATATATACATATGACAGCTTTTGTCATACTAATTTTTGAATATGTCTAAAAATAATTATCAGTGTCTTCACAAACTTTCCAATCATAATTAATTAAATCATTCCTAAATGCAGCTATAGTTTCCTCAGATCTTACTCTCCTGTATTTAACTTCATTACACCCCCAGTTCCTATTGTAGTTACATTCATGAATCGCAAAGACAGGCAGGTGATCACTAATGTCATTAAATAATAATGCACTAACAGTACTACTCTCCATATTGTTTGTAAAAATATTGTCAATCAGAGTGACAGTGAGATGTTATTCTGGTTGGTTTTGTAATCGTTGGAAATAAACTCATACTATACATTGCTTCCACAAATGCATCCGTCATTTTATGGTTGTTGGGATTCAACAAGGCTATGTTAAAATCCCCACAGACATAATTGACTTTTTTGCTTTTCTTTAGCGAATACCCTTTCCATATTTTCTATAAAGATTTCAATGTTTGAACCAGGTTTCCTATACACACAACTGACAATGACATTTCCCCCCCCCCCCAATACATATTTCAATAGTAACACACTCCATTACATCATCCATGATTACTGACATTGTCCACAACCTTGTGAGGCCTTTGTCAACAAATAGAGCCACGTCTCCTCCAGTTTTGCTCCCTCTATTAATGCAATTAAGTTCCTATCCCTGCAAATCAAAATCTGTACCTCTCTCTTCGTTAAGCCATGTTTCTAAGATGGCTATAATGTTAAAAGGCTTTTTGAACTGCATTAGATATTCTTTTATACTTTGGAAGTTTGCATATAAATTCTACTGTTAAAATGAATAATATTTATCCCATGTTCAACAGTAATATTGTTAAACTGTTTTCTGTATAATAACAGCAACTGGTGTTTTTTTTTTTAAAAAGATTATGTTCCGGATCTATAACCTGTTCATATTCTATTAAGTTTTGTTCCACGTTATCACATTGCCTCAATGGGCTTTACAGTCTGTAAAGTGAACGACATCCTCTGTCCTTAGACCCTCGATTCGAGTGAGGAAAAACTTGCCATCTTGATGGGAGAAAAAAAAAAAAAAAAAGACCCTTTTAACCGGAAAAAAAAGACGACGGAAGAAACCTCAGGGAGAGCCACAGAGGAGGGATCCCTCTTCCAGGACGGACAGTCATGCGATAGATGTCGCATGTACAGAAAGAACAGCAATCACAGTTTACAGGTTGCATTGACAGAAAATCTGATAAAAATTATATATGTAAAGTATGTGGATCCAGGAGACGACTGAGCAGGACAAGGCATCGTCAGGGGGTGCCCGAGCCACACGACCTCCTGTCCACCGTGGTGACCTGGAAGAGGGCAGGCCACACAGGATAATTAGTAGTAGAGAGAGAGATCAGAATGAGATGGCCTCAAAATTTACAGGAATACAGTTATAAAGGAGATAGCGAAACAAGGAGAGGAACGATCCAACGGAGCCCGGGTGTGACAATCCAGATCTGACAGTATGTGGGGCTGTAGGAGCCAGGAGAGGTAGATGGTCTCTGGGGCCTGAGTTCATCAGAAGGGAGCCTGAATGAAAAGAGAGTAGGAGGAGAAAGAGGGGGAGAAAGTGACACAGCTTGCACCTTGTGGGAACAGAAAGAAAAACAAGGTTATAGAAATGCAATGTTAATCAGAATAAGCAGATTATTACTCGTCGGCAGGACAATGTGGCGTCTAATACTACAGCTTACTCACTGAGACTGAGTTGACCCACCGAAGAAGCTAGCAGTCGATGTCAAGGACTAATTAAAGGCCAAGTCAAAAAAGTGAGTTTTGAGTTTAGATTTAAAGGCGTCAATAGAGCCAGATTGTCTAATATCAGCTGGGAGGTTATTCCAGAGGAAGGGGGCCCGATAGGAGAAAGCCCTGCAGCCAGCTGACTTCTTCTTAACCCTGGGAACCATCAGGAGCCCTGAATTTTGAGAGCATAATGCACGAGTTGGAGAATACAGTATAATAAGACAGTTTTGTATGTCATCAGCAGCACCTTAAAGTCTGATCTTATATGTATTGGGAGCCAGTGCAGTGAGGCTAAGATTAGTGTAATAGAATCAAATTTTCTTGTACGTGTTAAGACTAGCTGCAGCATTTTGAACCATCTGAAGACTTTTAGTGCTCCCATGTGGAAGACCCGAAAATAAGGCATTGCAGTAATCCAGCCTAGACGAAACAAAGGCCGTGGACAGGAAGGACCTAATTTTGGCCATATTGCGCAGGTGGTAAAAAGCGATCTTGGTAATTTATTTTATGTGCCGATGGGAAGAGAGGCTAGAGTCAAAAGTAACACCTAAATTCTTAACAGTTGAACTTTGATCACGTGACAGTAACTCTCGACAATTGTGTTATTTCTCAAAGGGGTGTCTCTGTCGAGGGGGAGCAATGACCAGCATCTCAGTTTTATCCGAATTTAGGAGCAGGAAATTTTCTGACATCCAGCTCTTCACGGCACACAGGCAGGTCTCAAATTTGGCGATTTGAGATTTATCATCAGCTTTGATGGGCACAAACAGCTGAGTGTCGTCCACATAGCAGTGGAAATGTATTCCCTAACTCTGTATTCCCAAACTCCGAGTATGGAACGCCATACTTCACATCAGTTAATATTGATGTGGTACTTTTGTAAGAAACACATTGTGTTCTCGGTCTAACAATATGCCGTGATCTGTGGTGTCAAATGCAGCACTGAGATCTAGTAACAGAAGCACTGAGGTAGAGTCTAAATCTAAAGTAAGATGTCCTTTACCACTTTAGTAAGGGCCAGTTTTGGTGGAGTGACAGGCTCTGAAAGCTGATTGAAAAGGTTCCAGGAGATTGTTATTAGTTAGGTAGCCTGAAAGTTGCTGGGACACAACTCTTTCTAAGATTTTGGAGAAGAAGGGAAGGTTGGATACTGGCCTATAATTATTTAGAGATCCTGGGTCAAGGTGGGGTTTCTTAAGTAGAGGCTTAACCACAGCAGACTTAAAACTAGCAGGGACAACACCTGTCATGAGCGATAAGTTAACAATATTTAACATTGTAGGTCCCAGTGCTGGCCATAGATCCTTAAACAGTTTTGCCAGAAGGGTGTCCAGGATGCAGGTAGTTGGCTTTGAGGATGAGACAATTTTAGACAATATCTCAGGGGAGATATCTTCAAAATTGTTTAGAGCCGGGGCTAACTGAGAATCGGCAGAAGGCTGTTTTATAATCAACTTTGACGAGGAAGCCAGAGATGATGAATTAATTTTGGCTCTAATATCATCAATTTTATTGCAAAAGAAATCTAAGAAATCATTTGCATTAAAGGATGTACAGCTCACAGACTGTGGTTTTTTGATTAAGTTTAGCCACAGTGTCAAAGAGAAATCTAGGATTGTGTTTATTATTGTTTATTAGGCCAGATAAATATGCTGTTCTAGTGGCATTAAGAGCACGCTTGTAATTAAGTACACTATGACAGCATGCAAGATGAAAAACGACTAATTTAGATTTTCGCCATGCACGTTCCATTTTCCTGCAGGCCTGTTTGAGATCTCGGGTTTCATTAGTAAACCAGGGAGAAGATTTCTTTGGTCGTCTTGTCTTGGTAGAGACCGGTGCCACAGAATCGAGGAGAGAAACGATTACCGAGTTAACTTAATTGGTGAATTTTTCCACAGGCTTTGTCGCAATCGCAAAAGGGGCCAGGACCCCAGCCAATTTCTCACAGAGTGTCGCTATGATTGCCGGGCTGATATGACGAGAGGTGGAAACATTTGTGTCATTGATACAGGGACAGGCTAATGACGCTTCAAATGTAATAAGAGAGTGGTCCGACACAGCAGAGGAGACGGAAGCAACATTCAGGGCTGACGCATCTAATCCATGGGAAAGAATCAAATCCAGAGTGTTACCACTGGAATGAGTAGGTTCATGAACGAGCTGAGTAAAGCTAGACATATCGAGCAGACCCAAAAAAGCTTTACTTAGAGCAGTGGTTCTCAACTATTTTCTGTCATGCCCCCCCTAGAGGACAGAAATTTTTTCACACCCCCCCTGAATTGAAATATTATTGAGAACCTGATAATAATTATTCATTTATCTGTATAAACCACTGTATGAGTTGCTGGCACCAGCATTCTGCATACAATCACCTGATTATCAAAATAGATTAAAAACATCTGCATCTCATCTCATCTGTTAACATCTGCAACAACTTCAAACAATTTCCAAGTTTAGTTTATTAACTCAATTTGTAACATTTAAACAAGACTGTGATTCTCAAAACAGAGAAAAAAGCGCAAATGATTCACTGGGATGTGCATTTTTATAGACTTAACACATTAACATTCAAAACTTTAAACTGTAAACATTGGTCACTTGTCAGCTTCATCAGCTTATTCCTTTTCAAAAAGGACTTTTTAATTTTTTTTGTGCAACATTTGCAACAATATTGCTTTTTTTTAAACGTTATTTTACTACGCACTGACAAATCTAAACATGTACACACTTATCATCATATGGATGCAGTTAATGTGGGATCCTGACCCACCAAACATCCTGGAAAATGACAAAGTTACATTTTTCTCTTAATTACATAATCACCATCAGTAAACGGGACGCCGTCTGTCACTCGCAGGGAGGGAGGCTGTTTTATGGAGGAAAGATCACTGAAGTCTCGGTCAGTAGGGCTGACTTAGCAGTGATGTTTTTCACCGCGACAAACACTTGCCGAGTTAAAGTTTTTTGCCGGGGACAGACGCCGTTTTTCGGGCAGAAATGTGACGAAGAGTCGGTTGGACCGACAGGCTGACAGACACTTTTCCACATATAATTGCTGTATTTTTTTCCTCATAAGTTGCCAAAGACACGACCAGTTACCACGTTACTGTTGTTTGGTCCTGTAACATTGCTTTGTGGGACATTTCTCTATATTTTATTGAGTGTCGGACCTGTTTAGTTATCACACAGTGAACACCATCAGATCGACAACCCCCCGCTCCCCACCGTCGGCTTATCTGCTCACACTGGTTCGGTTCGCCAATACTGTGCCTCTGATACCTCCGTAGGAGCATCAGAGGCAGAGGGAAATTTCACCCCTCGCCGCATCTGAAACTTTCACACAGAGGCAGATGGGGAGAATTGGCGCAGGATCCCCGCATGCAAACAGCAGTGTGAATGGGGCTACTAATAATGACAGTGGAAAATGAAAATGAAATGAAAGTCCTGACCTGCCTCTCACGCCCCCCCGACACCTCACCGCGCCCCCCACCATTTGAGAAGTACTGACTAGGAGAGTCAGAAGGCTTATTTAAGTGGATATTGAAATCCCCAATAATTAGGATCTTATCTGAACTAGTTACAAGATCTGCAATAAATTCACCGAATTCTTCTAGGAACTGGGAATAAGGCCCTGGAGGTCTGTAGATTACCACCAGGGGAAAGCCTGTTACTACTTGATGGAGATGGTTTTAACACCAGGGCCTCAAAAGAAGTAAATTTAATTTCCTGGTTGGAGCTTAAACTGAAAATAGATAGATGTAGATTAGAGCAACGCCTCCTCCCTGTTTAGAGGCCCGAGCAACATGGGCATAGTTATAATCAGGAGGGGAGGCTTCATTTAATGGCAGAAAAGTATTAGATTTCAGCCATGTTTCACATAAGCCAATCATGTCCAGCTTATGATCAGTAATCAAATCATTAATCAGTAAGGCTTTGGTTGACAGTGATCTAATATTAATAAAGCCAAGGAATTGGAACAAGGTACCTTTTAGTAGTTAGATTTGGCTGCCTATGCAGGTAGGGATGACGGGATGCCGGGATGCCATTGTGATTAGCTTTGGTATTTTATTATGCGAGACTGTGTAAGGTGCTTGCTAAGACATTTCCCCACTGTCAGAGGTGGAGATCAAGATTAAATTATTGTGGTTTATAGGGGTGTCAACATCTACACGTGTAAACGGGTACGCGGATAATAAATCATAACCGTTTAGAAAAGTTTACGCGTCATTTTTCCTCCTCGTTTATTTCTCACCAATATATAGGCCTATAGTATTTTTAGGGGTGATAATGTTGCCTAAAAGCTTCAGATAAAAACATTAACTAACTATACAATTAAATGTTCCCACTAGTGCAGTTATCCGCATACACAATAGATGCATAGGGCACAATGTTCTGTGATATATAAAAAAAACCCGCGGCCACAGCTATTTGTGTTTTTCAGACCAGCGAGACCACTTAAAGGCAAGACAGCTGCTGTGTAGAATAGGCTGCGGAGGACTTGAGAAGAGCGCGGCGCTCATCTTCTCCATGCGCAAATGTCGTCCTGCTGAAAAAAAAAACTGTTAGTTTTTTTCGATTGCTAAGATGCATTGGTCGAAACTGAAGCGACATGTTCAAAACTCTTAACACAGTCTGCAAAACAGAAATGCATGTGGGCTTAACTGTCTCACTGCGTTTGGCCTCATTAGAAAGCATATGTTGGAGCCTATTGATTCTTTGTATTAATTATTTGGAAAATGGTATATGGTAATGGTATAAAATAATGCTAATGATAAGGATGACTATTCAGGATATATATTGTACATGAACTATTATTTATGATCGTTTTGCTGCTCAGGTCCCTCCTCCTAGTCAGGCCATCCTCCTCCTGTGATTAGGGAGAGAGGACAGCTGGTTTGTGCTTTTGTCTGTTTTTTGTGTTGAAGGAGTGAGGAGTGAAACAGTTTATCAACCACTAAATTACGTTTTTTATTTGCTCATTGTCTGAAGTCAACCCGGAGAATATTTCTGTTTATGTAAATAAATTCAAAACTTTTTGTTGAAACTGGAAACATCTCCGCGAGTGCTTATTATTAAGTGAGTCGTGGACCTCCTCCTCAGAAACTAGGGTTTTTTTTACCTTTTTTGAATGCAAGGAAGGAAAGTGGAAAGTCGGCGGATCACTCGCCGACAGATGAAGAAAGCAGCCGGCGGGCCGTGACTAAAATCAGCTGATCGACTCTATGAACGAATGCGCCGTTGCGCTACAAAGAAACAATCGAACACTATGGAAGGCAAAGTTGTGGATTGTGGATGTGGATTGCAATAAAACGGGGACGTTGGAATGATGTTTAAGAATGAACTTAACGGAAATTAAAGGAATTTGTGTGGTTATTTGTGATGATGTCTGACACACCTGAGACCGCAACTGAGTCTGAGGACATGTTGAAATCGCGCATTGCTTCGCGCAGAGGCAGATTGGGAGCATGCACGAGGAGGACAAATGAAATAAAGGCTTTGATGACTGACGTTGGAAATGTTGATAAAGTCAATGACACATTTGAAGCGTTTAAAGGAGCTGTGGATGAATTTAAAAATGCTCACAAATCTGTGCAAGAGCTCTTATCAGAGGAGGAAAAGGAAAATGATTATTATGACTGGTATGAACCCAGAATAACTAACCTGAATTACTTCATGAAAGATGTTGAAACATGGAAAAGAGAAATTGCACAATCAAAAGTTGGACCACTGGACAGCATATCAAATGTGTCACACAAATCAAAGTCTTCCACTTCCACTGGATCATCAACCTCCAGATCTTCCTCAGTCTCCTCAGAGTTAAAAAAGGCCAAAGCGGAACAAGCTGCTGTGATGGCTCGAGCTGCTGCATTGAAAGAAAAACACACTTTGCAACTGGAGGAAACAAAACTGAAATCAAAGATGGAGCAAATGGAGCTGGAAGCAGACCTCGCAGCATCAACTGCTAAAATAAAAATCCTTCAAAGTGATGAGGTGGATCAGGAAGCTCTGGGTGATGGCATGAAGGAGTATTATGACTCTCACCATGAACCAGAAACAATGGAGAGCAATGTAGAATTTGCACAGTTAGGTGCAATACCCAAAACTCCACTTCACCAAACCATCTTAAGTCTCCACAGACCTCCACCTACAAGGGGTACCAACACACCAGAAAATAAACCTCAAAACAAGAATTTAACTGAAAAACATAAAAACGAAACTGCAAATCATAATCACACCATAACTAATGCTGCTCATGATAACTTGGATGTGGTTATTCAAAGACAAAGACAAATGACTTAGCAGAACTCATTGTCTCACAGCAAAACCTGTCTGTTACCTGCAAGAGAGATTTCTGTGTTTGATGGTAACCCATTGGCATATCAGTCTTTTATCCATGCATTTGAACACTTGGATTGAAGACAAGACTAAAAATAATCAGGACAGACTCTACTATCTTGAGCAGTTTATCTCTGGTTTACCAAGAGACTTGCACATGGATGGGAGCAGGGGCTATAGTGAAGCAAGACACCTCTTAAAAGAGCACTTTGGGAATGAAATGAAAGTTTCTGGAGCTTACCTGGAAAAAGCCTTGAACTGGACAGCGATTAAAGCCGAGGATGGGAAAACGCTGCATGCATATGCAATGTATTTGAGAGCATGTTGTAATGTAATGCAAGATTTACAGTATTTAGAGGAACTCGAGATCCCATCAAACCTAAGGCGAATAGCATCCAAACTACCCTACAAACTCCGGGAAAGGTGGCGAACCACAGCCTATGAGACACAACAGAGAACTGGCAGGAGAATCAGATTTCAGCACCTTGTGGATTTTGTGGAAAAACATTCTAAGATGCTTTTGGATCCGTTGTTCGGGGACATTCAAGACCAAATGACAACAAAAAAGTCTATCCCAAGAAGTAAAAGTGAACCAAAATTAATAAGAGGCAAAAACAGCAGCTTCGCTACTTCAGTAGCAGTGAATACAGAGAAAGCAGGATGCGCCGTAAAACGCACTCTGATCGACCGCCCACAATTCAAAACACAGTCACATGACAACAAGGTTGAATTCTTAAGAAGCCATGGATACTGCTTTGGTTGCCTACTAAAAGGTCATCTAAGCAAAAAAGAAGATTAATGTGTCAAGTTTGTCAAATGAAACATCCTACTGTACTTCATATTCAAAGTGCAAAAGGCCCAAAACAGGAAAATCAACCAAAAGCCACTGCTGAGACAGAAGATAACCCCATAAGCAGTGCTCGTTTCAGCAGGTGATGGAACTGGGGCCGGGAGAGACTGTGCACTTGCGATTGTTCCAGTCAGAGTTAAGGTGGCAAAAGGGAGCAGGTATATTCAGACCTATGCCTTCCTCGATCCAGGCAGCACAGCAACATTTTGCACAGAAAATCTAATGAACCTGTTGAATGCGAAAGGACGCAAAACAGAGATACTTTTGCGAACAATGGGACAGGAAAACCCTGCAGGGACCTATGAGGTCAGAGGACTGGAGGTGGGAGACTTGGAGGGCTGCACATATCTGGACCTGCCGAAAGTTTACACGCAGAACAAAATCCCTGTCTCAAAGGAAAACATAATCACAGAAGCTGATTTGGAGAGGTGGCCTTATCTCAGTTAAAGGAAATTGAGGCAGACATTGAACTCCTCATTGGGACTGATGTTCCTCGAGCAATGGAGCCATGGAAAATAATAAACAGTCATGATAATGGACCATATGCAGTCCAAACCTTACTGGGATGGGTGGTAACTGGACCACTCAGTGTTAATAGTCCTGCAGAACGTGCTGGGCCCATTGCAGTGTCAAGTAACAGAATCTCTGTTGTCGAGTTGAAGGATCTACTCATCAGACAATATAACCAGGATTTCTCTGAGAACATGTATGAGGAGAAAATTGAGATGTCAGTTGAGGATAAACGTTTTATGGAGATTGATTCCAGCTCAGCATTCCTTAAAGATGGCCACTGTCATTTACCACTGCCTTTCAGGGATAAAGACAAGGTCATGCCTGATAACTATGATACGGTAAAGGAACGCACACTGCACCTTATGAAAAAATTTAAGAAGGATAAGACGTATGCCGAGGAATACACCTCCTTCATGGAGGACATTCTCAAAAAGGGTTATGGAGAGAAGGTTCCACCTCAGCAGCTTCGCAGAGGGGATGGACGGGTCTGGTATATCCCACATGATGGCATCTACCACAAGCGAAAACTCAAACTGAGGGTGGTGTTTGACTGTACATCCTCATTTCAAGGAACGTCTCTGAATAAGGAGCTCCTCCAAGGTCCAGACTTAACAAACGCCCTCATCGGAGTGCTATTAAGGTTTCGCCAAGAACAAACTGCAGTTATGGCAGACATTGAGGCAATGTTTTATCAAGTACATGTTGATGAAAAGGACAGAGACTTTCTGAGGTTTTTGTGGTGGCCAGAGGGTGATATCAGCAAACCGCTTAATGTTTACAGGATGAAAGTTCACCTCTTTGGCGCTGTATCATCCCCGAGCATTGCTAATTTTGCCCTGCGTCAAACTGCTGATGACAACCAGAAGCATTACTCTGATGAAGTTATGAAAACCATCAAAACTAACTTATGTGGGCGATTGCCTCCGATCTGTGGCAACAGCAGACCGAGCCATAAAGCTTGTCAAAGATCTCACTAAAGCCTGCGATCAGTGAGGTTTCACATTGACAAAATGGGTCAGCAATAACTGTGAGGTGTTAGCAAGCATTCCTGAGCATCACAGAGCAAAGGCAGTCAAGGAACTGGACCTGGGTAAAGAAAAGCTGAAAGAACAAATCACAGTCGAGCCTGCACTTGGAATCCACTGGAACGCCCACAGTGACACCTTCAGCTTTAAAGAAACTGTCAACAGCCGGCCTGCAACCAGAAGAGGTATACTCTCCACAGTAAGTTCAGTTTATGACCCATTAGGTTTTCTCTCTCCTTTCATCCTGAAAGCCAAACAACTACTGCAAGAGCTCTGCAAATCCAGGTATGGATGGGATCAAGTTATTCCACAGGAATTTGCAATGCCCTGGCAGAGATGGATCGGGGAATTAATTCAGTTACGTGGGTTTCAAGCAGCAAGATGTATAAAGCCTGAGAACTACGACCCAGTGGCGACCGCTGAGCTGCATCACTTCTGCGATGCAAGTGAGTCAGGTTATGGTACAGTAAGCTACCTTAGACTAACAAATCACCAAGGCAAAATCCATATCTCCTTTATATTTGGAAAAGCCAGACTCTCACCTCTCAAGCAGATCACCACACCCAGGCTTGAACTCACTGCAGCAACATTGGCTGTAAAAGTGGATCGGATGCTGAGGAAGGAGCTGCATTTACCACTCACAGATTCAACTTTCTGGACAGATAGTACACCTGTATTGAAGTATATTCACAATCAAACAAAGAGATTTCATACATTTGTATCCAACAGAGTTGCAATGATCCATGATCTCTCTCACACAAGCCAGTGGAGATACATAAATTCAAGAGACAATCCAGCTGACGACGCATCACGAGGATTGCACGTGGAATCTTTCTTAAGATCAAGATGGCTGAGAGGTCCTGAATACCTGGTCAGAGGAAAAAAAGACATGGCCAAAGATCACACAAGGTCTAGGAGAGATATCAGCAAATGACCCTGAGGTGAAAAAGGAGGTCACAGTTAACAGTGTGGAAAAGGAGATCACAGTTAACTGTGAGGATTGAAAACCAACATCCGATATGCACATTAATCAAGTATCACTCATCATGGAACCGACTTCAGAGGTCTGTAGCCTGGATATTGAAGGTGAAAAAACTACTTAAATTGCTAAGTCAGCTAAGAAGGAGTCAGACACACTGCCTGGTGAGTCAGCTATCCACCTGGAGATGGCAAACTTCCTAACCACAGACTCATGCATAAATGCTATACGCAGATTCATCTGCAGGAGAGGAGCAGTTATAAGTATCAGGACGGACTGTGGGACAAACTTTGTCGGGGCCCAAAGGGAACTACAAGAAGCTTTGAAAGAGCTGAATCATCAGAAGATTCAAAACACCCTTTTAACAGAGGGAGTAAAATGGACTTAACCCTCCTTTGTGAGCCCACCACGGCGGAGTCTGGGAAAGACTGATCAGACTAGTCAAAAAGATCCTCACATCTGTTCTAAAACAACAAACGCTGGACGATGAAACTCTATCAACAGCACTGTGTGAGGTAGAAGCCATCCTGAATGACCGACCGATAACTACAGTGTCAAGTGAACCCAATGATTTGGAACCACCAACCCCAAACCATTTGCTCCAACTGAAAGCGAAACAACTATGCCACCAGGAGATCATTATTCAAGGAAGAGGTGGAGACAAGCACAGTACCTTACAGATCTCTTCTGGAGATGGTGGACAAAAGAGTATCTTCCTCTCATGCAAGAAAGAAGTAAGTGGAAGAGCATAAAAAGGAACTTGAGTCCTGGAGATCTGGTCATCATTGTTGATAACACAGCACCAAGGAACTCATGGATTATGGGCCGTGTTGTAAAGACATTTCCAGATGCCAAGGGCTGTGTGAGAAGTGTTTTGGTTAAAACCAAAAGCAGTGCGATTCAACGACCAATAGATAAGCTCTGTCTTCTAATGGAGGCAGCAGGATAAATGGAGAGAGGCCGTGATTTTCCAGCCTTCACTATGGACCGTTTCAGATATTCTGACACGATTATGAACTTTGAGAAGACAGATAGTCATCATCAAGTAACTGAATGGACTTTGAATTTAAAGAGCATAATTAATTTCCCTTGTGTAATTGTTCTATTTTGGCTCCTTTTGAATCTTATTTATGTAATTGTTTTGCTAAAGCCAACAATTAGGGGCCGGGATGTTGGAGCCTATTGATTCTTTGTATTAATTATTTGGAAAATGGTATATGGTAATGGTATAAAATAATGCTAATGATAAGGATGACTATTCAGGATATATATTGTACATGAACTATTATTTATGATCGTTTTGCTGCTCAGGTCCCTCCTCCTAGTCAGGCCATCCTCCTCCTGTGATTAGGGAGAGAGGACAGCTGGTTTGTGCTTTTGTCTGTTTTTTGTGTTGAAGGAGTGAGGAGTGAAACAGTTTATCAACCACTAAATTACGTTTTTTATTTGCTCATTGTCTGAAGTCAACCCGGAGAATATTTCTGTTTATGTAAATAAATTCAAAACTTTTTGTTGAAACTGGAAACATCTCCGCGAGTGCTTATTATTTAGTGAGTCGTGGACCTCCTCCTCAGAAACTACTCTGACCTTTTTTGAATGCAAGAGTAGCCATAACAGCATATACAAAAGGAGTGGCTTCTGATTCTTTTTCCTGTGCAAGTATGGATCAAAGAGCAGCGGGCAAAGTTGGTAGAGAGAGAAGAGCAGCCAGGAGAGGAAGGAGTTTAGTTTTATCTCTTACTGTAATTTGTATTCTACCCCTGGAATTCTGAGATTCTGCATTATTCTGTTTACGTAATCTTTATTTTTTGTATGGTCCTGAAGTACTTATGCAAAAGCACAAATGTTCTTGAATAAATCTCTGCATTCCTGATTCAGTGTTGTTGCAATATATTACAGCATATACTATAATTTAGAACCATTAAAGTGCAAAAGATCCTATATAAAATACTGATTTACCTGACAAAAATCATTCAAACTTGAAATATAAGATGTATTTGATGTAATGTTCTTTGTTGTTAGTATTTTGCCGTTCCGTTTGTTAAGAGTGATTGTGTGTGTTGTGAGACACACTTTTGGGCATGAGATTAACTGTTGAGCTGAGCTGCAAGATGGAAATGCAGACTGTGTTAAGAGTTTTGAACACGTCGCTTCAGTTTCGACCAATGCTCCTTAGCAATCGAAAAAAAATTGTAATGGCTTTTTATTTTAGCCTTTATTGTTACGTGTTGTTGTATACATTATATTGTTGGTTGGTGTTCTGTGTCGGCTTTTTACGACCTGATCACATATCCTCGCGTCTAAAGAGGAGGAAAAAAACATCCCCCCCCCCCCCCCCCCGACAGTTTTAGTGAATAATTGTGAGATTCCCCCTCTACTTTTTTAGCTTTGTGGATATAAAGGTGAAGTTTTTTCCTCTCACTTCAGCATACTTTGGCTTCTTTTTTAGTTTCTTTCTATCGCCAATTCCAGATTACTTTTACTATGAGACGTATTAAAATTCAGAGGCAGCTTCCGTTGCGAGAGAGGGATGCAGTTTGAACTATAAGTTTAAAAACAAATTGTACAACTGTGAGAAATAGTTAAAACAATGATTAAAGAAGAAGGTTAAACCTTTTTCAGCTTTCACTCACGTTTTCTTTTCTGTCAAAATGATAGATTTTATTTTCAACTCATTTTACTTTCTGTCATAAGTAGGCCTAAGCCTTAAAATGTTAAATGAAGCTCTGTGATTTATCTGTTATGTTGGCTTTAATTTAGTACCTATTTGAAATAGGTCTACAAGAATCAAATCAAATCAAATTTTATTTGTATAGGCCAAATTCACAAATCACAGTTTGCCTCAGAGGGCTTTACAATCTGTACAGAGACGACACCCTCTGTCCTTCGACCCTCGATTCGAGTGAGGAAAAAGCTCTTTTAACAGGGTTAAGAATAACAGAATAACGTTGAATAAACGTTTTTGTCTGATAACTACTGGAATGGCTTTGATTTAATGGGATTAGGAGGCGGTTGAATGGAGGCAACTGCGATAGAAAGAGATCATAAATCTCAGACGTGTAACCGGGTACACGTCGGTTAGAAGCCCCGCGCATATTTAGAGCATGATTCAATGAGAGAGTGGCGGGGGAAGGTGACAGTCTCAATGTTGCAAACTAGGGTATCAGTCTGGTACTCTGCACTACAATACCATGTTAACTAGACTCCACACCAGCATTGACTGTATCGCTAGCAGGCTCTCTAGTCACCTGTGACCTGCCAAATGCTACATCCCTGATGTCAAACCTGCATCAAACACCTGTCTATATTGCTAGACAAAGCAGCAGCGCCGACTCCAGTAGGATGAAGGCCATCTGCTCTCAGACCACACAACCAGTGGCTTGCTCCCGCGCCTTCCACGCCGCGACCGAGCAGGGACAAATTCCACAGCAGCTGCCGACGAGACTAAGCTAGTGCTAAGGCTAGCAGGCCTGCTATCAGGCCTGGGGCTAACACTATCTGCAGTGCCCGTGTTTCTAACTGAGAGAAGCTGTTCTAGCTCACGGACACGTCTCTCTAATAGAGACACCCTATCTGCAACTGCAGAACAGTCAGCACAAGCCATCGTAACACTTGTTTGTCGAGGCTGTGTCGACTGCGGTGAAAGGCAAAAAGCAGTGAGCTAGGCTAAGCCTAGGAAGCTAACCGGGCAGTAACAGACTACCCAGTAACAGAAAAGCGGTTCGACAAAGTACGTACAAGTTATAAAGTCTAACGTTAGCTGCAGTACAAAACCAGTTTGACTATGAAATACTCAGAAATCGAAGAAAAACAGCCAAGATGGATAGAGAAAGAGAGAGACACAGTAAACAACAGCTTTCGATCTCACAGAAGTCCCGGTATGCGTCACAGGCAGCGTAAATATACTACTCTTACTCAGGAATTTCTCAGATTAGAGGTTGGGAAGAGCTAAGAGTGAAATGTAAACAGGAAGAAGACCTGGAGTGTAATTTTGAAGAAGGGGATCATTGTGTACTAGTAGTCAGTGTTTTTCTTTTAACTCTAGACATAAAATTACACAATACAATCTTATTCATAGAACATACTATACCCCTGACAGACTACATAAAATGTCTATAGTCAAAGTGCTTAATGATATTACAGGACTAACCATCCCCGCAGAGCTAAGAGTAATTCTCCTTGGTGACACATCTATGTTGAAAGTCAATAAAAACCAACTCAAATTTATTAGAATTGCCCTTATTACAGCCAACAAATGTATAGCTATGCATTGGAAAGATGTATTAGCATCATGCATACCAGGTGAAAAGACTATGTATAATTTGAAGGGTAAACCTGGAGAGTTCCAAAAGATCTGGGGTGGTTTTCTACCATATGTGGACACGGAGTCCACAATACAGTAATCCTCTTATATTTAAACAATGTCATGTGATTGTTAAACATGCTTATTCATCATTTGGTGCTGTTTCTAGCTTTATTTTTTATTTGTCTTAATTTTTTTTTCTACCTCTCCCTGCCATTTAATCCCTCTCTGCAACAGTTGTGTTTTAGGCTATATATGTTTGTTTGTTTGTTTCTTTCTTTCTTTCTTTTATGATATACTGAAGGCTTGTATTTATTCTTACTAATCTGACTTGGTACACACTCTGTAGGAATGTATGGTCGGACCTGTGGGGATGGGCTGATCTGGTACCTATTTGTCATATTGTTGTACATTGCCCTTTCATTCAGCTCTAGGGTTGTTAAAAAATCTAATAAAGATATTGTTGAAGAAAAAATTTAACAATGTATATAACTATAAAGCAGTATAGTAACTGAAACTCTTACCACCATGTTTTCCCTCTCCACTTGAATGCAAACAAAAATGTAGAGCATGAGGGGTGGTAAGAGCTTCTTCCCCTCTGGGCTTCGTCATCATCAATCAAATCTCCACTGCATTCAACTACAAAGTATCCTTTGCAGAATGAAACTCGGGTGAATAAACCACGTCCTGTAAGAAAAAAATTAAGGACAAAAAAAACAAATTATGTCCACTACAATTGTTTTTTGATCTGTAGCTAAATGTATAAAAACACACACTGTAGATAAAGAACGAGAATTTATGAAAAAGTGGTAGTGGTGTGCTCACGCCCTGTCTTTATACTGTCAAACTAAATAAAATGCTGGAGCTCTTAAAGAATAGGGTCAACATGAGAAAAAAAAGCAATGGAGCAGGACAAAAATACTTGAGTTGGATTTAAATGCCTCTGTTCAAAACATGGCTACTTATGGAACGATAAAACACTGCCCTGTTTCAACCTAAAAGGCATTCATCAGGGTACAAAATGGTGAACAGAGGGCAAAAATGTTTATAACCTTGGTAAGGGGGGCCACCTAATCCTGACTGAGTGAATACCAGAGGTGGGAATTGTGGAGTCATCACATCATCTCCATGCCCTGTATTTGTTCTTTTCATGCACTAAACCAGCTGAGTCCAATCAGCACAGCTCTTCAGCCAGGAAGGTGAGCTAATTAGTGAATGCACCCGGTTCAGTGACTGAGCAGAACAAATACATGGCATGGAGATGACTTGATGACTCCACAATTCCCACCTCTGGTGAATACAGGAGGCTGACATCAGGACATCCCAATACAAGTCACGTTTAAGACGACACGCCTCCCCCACATGTTCTTCCTGTACAGTACATCCTACACTTATAAGAAATACCCAAACATTAAATTGCATCCATTATTATATCCATCACAAGAACACATTCCTGTACCTTGCCATGTTTTGAATAAAGGATTTTAAATCCATTTTTATCATTTTTATCTTCCACTTCCTGCTTTTTCCCTTTTCAACATTTAAGTTCACTTCATGGCTGCATGATTGAGATGTGCTGCCAACTGCCAGCTATTAAGGTGACCCTGCTGGTATACGGTTCAGCCACGCAGCTGCTGCTGAGGTGATACATGCAGGCAGTGCATCACCTCAGCAGAGGGAGGAGGACAGGATGAATGGCTGTTACTGTATGACGTCTGTATTCTGTATCCTTTCTAAACTTTACTCAATATTACGATTTCAAGAATATGTATTTATTTTACCGACATTTTGACTAATTTCTAGTGATATATTAGTTTATATAGTGGTTTTTCCTGCTGTTAGCTTTACTGTTGCTGCTCTAGAAACAACATAATGTAACATAAAAATTAATAAAAAATTATCATCATCTGTTTCTGAATCTATTCTTGGAAAAAGAAAATAGTAAGCAAAAGAACTGATAAGGAGTATATGTACTGATAAGAAATGTATCACCACTTGTCCATCTATACATCTAGATAGACAGCCAGATAAACAATAACACATTTAACACTAACAACAATAACATTTATTCTCAGCAACAGGCTGCTCCTCCCTAAGTGCAAAACAAACAGACTCAAAGACTCCTTTGTCCCACGAGCCATCAAACTCTATAACTCTGCACTTGGAGGGAGGGGGAGGAGTAGCAGGAGAGTGGGGAAGGTGCATTCAACATGACCTGAACACCTAGATCTGTAGTGCTGTAAATGTGCAGTAACTACAATAACTGTACAATATCTCTGTGCAATAACAACAATAACTGTGCAATATCTACTGTGCAATGTACCATTTTTCTTATATTATTATATTTATTATATTTTTGTATTTATATATTTATACTTGCACTGTACCTGTCCTACACACAACTGTGCTCTTTTTGTGCTTTTACTTCTACTTTTTGTCTATTTGAACTCTGTGTGCTTTTCTTTTCTTTTTACTTTTTTACTGTACTGTCGGTCTTTGTGATGCTGCTGGAACCTCAATTTCCCTGAGGGAACCTTCCCAAGGGATAAATAAAGTACAATCTAATCTAATCTAATCTAACACCATCTTACCTTTCACTGCATTGATGTACTTCACCTCCAATCTCCATGTTTTGTCAGTCTTTAAAACAACATGGTGACAGGCATCTTTAAGAAGACTGATCCTTGGTGGCATTTCAAACTGCAAAGAAATTAATAAAAAATGAGATAGCTTAGGCATCACTTCTAGTTAAATTAGATTACAGGGTTTTAAACAATATGTTACCTGAGTAACATATGGACTCTTCCCCTTAGCAAACTGAGAAACAGGAAGTGCAAACATTCAATTTTTACCATCTCTCTCCACCTGCCACTTTTGAAGCATTTAAACTGATGACGAGACTCAAACAACAGAGTACTTGGTCTTCTGTTCTTTTAATTGTGCTATGCCAACTCAATTTCTGTTAAATCCAACCTAAACTTAGTTGTGAAATATTGAGTTTATTGTGTAATGAAATCAATCAGTACAGTCGAGTCTAGATCAGGGTAAACCTTTTCAGACGCACCTTCCAACAATCGCCCAGTAGTCTATCTTAATTAATCCAAAGCAATTTATTGCGATCCCAAACGAACTCCATAAATCAGGATGCACAATTCCAAACGATCAACCAATGGATAATCAACAAATGAAACGAAACTGATAGTAAACTGATGGTATTCGGTGGTTAAAAAACTGTACGATCACCCCGTCCATGTCCAAGGGAAATCACTTCCTGCTTTCCCGTTTAAACACACCTGACAATTAATCATCAAGCCACAGATGATACCATAAGCAAACCATAGGGGGAACAATCATTTCAACTAACCAAGGCATAACACTGTTTCATGAAAATATGTAGCCTACAATAATATAATAATTCTAAACATAAAAATAAAACGCATAAATACCAGTATTCAAACAGAAACATTTCATATATGAGCAATATGGCTCCAACAGTAGGTTCCCTAAATCCTTCATTTAACATATTGCTCGTTTATTATTTTCTTCTATGATATAAAGATATATATTCTCTGAATTTGATTTCCACTGGCATGATTTAGGTTACACGTCCACTACGTTTTTAAGTAATATTCCAAGCAAAACCTGGCTTGCTACACTGCTTAATAACTATAACCAACCAACATTAAAATCGTTCGAAATTAACTGCGCCTTGTCTGAAAAGCATGGCTCTAAAAACTTTGCCTGCTTCAACATGGTTGGATTATCGTCGCCCACATAAGCATGACTTCAGGTTAAATTTGGATCGAGTCAAGTGCATTGTGCTGCGAAACCAATCACCCATCCCCCCACACCAGGTGTGATGGACTCGATGAATATGGCCGCTATACTCCTACCCTGGCACAGATAAAAAAGAAAAATAAATAAGATAACTGACACCCGAACATGCAAATGACCTTAATTTTAACGAGTCAGTCCACCATGGTACCCGAAAACTCTGATAACTGTCTTAATTAGCTGACTGTTAACTCTAGCAAGTGCTAATTAGTGATACACCTGTGTTCGGCTAGCGACCCTTAAACAAGAAAGCCGACAGTTTTAGTAAATAAATAAATGACTACACAACGCATCAAACTGTCATGGCATTACGCTACTGTATATCTCAAGAAAATACTGAATACTTACTGAACACGCCGCTTGTTTACCCTGTTTCATCGACTTCAGCGGTGGCACGGAGCTGTTGCTGTGGCTCGGAGTTGTTACGCTGGCGGTTGTATGACAGCCAACTTCCGGTCAGATTTCACATTAAAAGCATACCGGCGGAAGTCACAATGTAATGGCGATTTAACGAAGGAAAGGTAACGTGCTACTCAGCAAATTAAATGAATAATATTTTTTTATTCAAAGAAACTTCTTCCAGTTGACCCGCATGCCTTTGGGTGAACACTAGTTGAGATTTAATGAGCTTTCTTCAACAGTGGTTTTCTCTTTGCCACTCTACAATAAAGCTTTGACTGATGAAGAACCCAGGCAACAGTTGTTGTATACCGAATTTTCAGCTTTCCCCCATTTCTGAAAATGTTTCTTTTTTTGTATATTTTTTTATATATAAGAGGAAAACATCCAAAGGGGTGAATAATACAAATCCATATACAGTATATATACATATTTATGTGCATAAGCGTGAGTTGAAACAAACAAAAGATCAAAAAACAAAATATAAAGGATTCATTTTACCACATTCACAAAGTACATGCAAGGTACATACAGTATTACCTGATCCTTGATACTATCAATTAACAAGTATACATTAGGACAGACCTGGAATGTTAATGCTCAAGGAGAATTATAGTTGAATCTTAGCTTTATCATCTGTCTTTCTTATTAATTAACCTGATCAGGGCACAAGATGAAGAGTAACAATCCACAAAATTAAGCGTGTTTGGTGACTGAACTGTATCTTGTATTTATCCACTGTACAATAACACAATGCCATATACAGTCCTCTATATTTATTTTCATTTTCTTCTTATCTCTACTTTCTATTTTTAACCAAGAATTTATTGTTTATTTTTAGCTAAGAGTTTATTGTTCATTTTTTTTCTTATTTTTATATGTATATATATATTTATACACCCGTTTGCGAGTAGTTGTTGTTGTTGTTTGCAAACTGCCTTGTGTGCTGCTTCCTTACTTTGTAAGCAGCTGGAAATTCAATTTTCCTGAGGGAGTCATCTCAAAGGGATCAATAAAGTCAAGTCTTTTTTCATCTATATCCTTAATATTTCCTATATATCATTATCATGATCATGACATCTTTTGACTTCCAGGGGAGCTATTTTGCCCTCAATACTGTCTTGAAGGACAGCAAAGCCCTCCTCACTCATGGTGCTGTAAGTTCCTTCAGTTACTGTAGACTTTTATCCAATCACACCTCACCTCACATCAGTGAGGTACATTTTCTGTGTTTTCGGTTTGAATCCACGCCCTTTGAGTTCAGCCACAAACCTTGGTGAACATTTTTTTCAAGTTCATGTCTTTTATTTTAATTACACATCAATTCCAAGAGATAAATCTTTAAAAAATGTGTAGTCTTACTCTCGAACTCTTCCATAATTCTTCAGAAAGAGTAAATCCACATTTGGGATTTTTGAGTTGGCCATGAACCGCAAAAACTGAATGATGTGCATTGAACACTGTTTAGCGTTCTCCAGCATTTTATTTGTGGGGTTGGCACCCGCAACGTGGCCTTGATAATCTCTGACCAATTTTTCTGAAGAGAAAGAATCCAGAAGCAAAATAATATCAGATAGTAGTTAACATCTAACGCTGACATCTACACCACTGACTGTGCAATGGAAATATATTGAAATATGGTATATTTACCATAAGCAGGGGTTCGTTATGGCGAATATGTCTTTAGGCGTTTGTCCTTAACAGCCTGGAATAAAATGAAAGGAAAGAGGCATCCAAACTAGCGTCACAGCAAAAAGCCATTTATAATTTAGCAGTAAAATCAGACAAATACATAGTCAGCTATATTCCTGACGACCCCCCTACAACTCTTCACATCTGCTAAAATAAAAAGGTCAAAAAAGTTCCTATAGGTTTGTTATTTTTGTCAACACCATCATTTTCTCTGTCTGACAGTGGTGAAAGAAAGTAAAATTTACATGATAAGTTATTTGTTGTACCAAATTGTTTAATTAAGTGGATGAGCAAAGTTAAATGTATTTGAGTGGAGAAAATCTTTAGTATTTTGTATGTATTTTTGAATACTTTCAAACTGTTTCTCTAAAACAGCCAAATTATTAATGTAGTTGTTTCTTTAAATGAAATAATGTGTTCTTTTATGTCCAGAACTTTTATTCTTTGTATTAAATGCAAATGATAAGACTTTTGTGACGTAAGAGTTTTCAAAGAGCACATGTGACACAGCATAAAAATTTAATAAAAAGGAATATTCAACATTTAACATGTGTGTAGTCAAGGTGAAGACACAAGGGTTAAATCTATAGCAGACCAAACAAATAGGAATGATTAATTTTCTATTGTGTCTAACGGTGTTGACAAAAACTAAGTTATGACAGGAAAAACACATATTTTATGAACAAATGACATAAAACTTTACTTACATTACTGTACTTAATTGTTGAGAAATTGTTCTATAAACATGAGTATAGATTTCTTCTTGGGTTTTTTTTCAAAGTTTAAACCAGTTTTGTCCAAATTCTCAAGAATTTAATTCAAAAAGTGACAAAATAACAGAACACTAATGTCATCATTACTGTATTGGAGGAAAGGTCAACCGTGAAGTTGACATTGTGTTGTCTTGATACAGATCTAAGTACAAATATTTACCTGGGCCCATATTCCTAAAGATTCTGAGAATCCTCTCAGAGAGCTCCTAACTTAACCTAAAAATTCCTAGCAAGGAGTCTTAGCTTAGGAGTGATTCCAGATTATTCTCAGACAATGCTGAGCAAGGAATGGACAGAAACTCCTATCTTAGTGAGGAGGTGTGGTTGACCCCGTTGCTAGGTATGAGTCATCATTACAAAAGCTGTGATTGGTTGATCCTAAAAGCTAGATAAAAAATATACTTTTGGTGATAATGGGCAAAGGATGGACCCTCAAATCGATAAACTTAATCATAGAATCTAATCTTTTGAAGACTGTGTAATTGTAAATATTATTTCACATAAAAGAAAATATCTGTTAAATGAATAGTAAGCTATACTTTAAAATTATCCTACAAAATGTGTGAAAACTTAGGCCCACTTGCACAGTATTCTTATATTTATTTGCTTCTATTAATTGCCATGCTGGTAATTTTTGCACTTTCAACATTTTAACTCAATTTGGTATTAACGAGGGTAATGTCTGTGATTGCTGACTGGCCTATAAGAAGCAGCGTTGGTTGGCTTTCATTTTGGGTGGTATTGCATTGTGGCGTTGGGTTGGAGATGTAAGTGCAATCACAAACATGATTCCTGCACCATCCAATCTGTAGCGTTTCATTAAAATTAAAATTAAAATTAAAATTAAAATTAAATTGTCCATCACACCCTCACAGATGAAAGTCTTGAAAATGTGAGAGTTGAACTTTTGAATGATGTCAGACAAAGAAACAGTGAGGTGGTGAAGCAAAACCCAGCAGCCAGAGAGTTTAAAGCCAGATGGTCTGCATTCTTTCATACTGATGAGGTAAATACATGCTTGCCTTTTCCTCTCTTCTTATTGTGCAATTTCAGTGTGCACCTGTTAAAATTTAAAGTCTGATACGGTAAAACAACCAACATTTGGAGAGAGAAAAATCTCCTGTAGAGGAAGCAGTTCTTTATTTTGGCCACTTGGGGGCAGAAGAACTCTATGGCAAGCTACTCTTCTAACTTCTAACAGATAAATGCCTAATTCCAGCAGATTACAACACTTCCACTTGAGACAAACTTCATGGTACAGTTGGACAATCTTTTACCCCAGTTGACATCTGTTTTCCAGAAGAAGGGAGATGTTTCTGGCCAGAAAATAGACAGATGTTAAAGTCACCCTTAAAACAGAACAGCATATTAAATATACAATGTTAATTGCAATCACTGTGTAATTGTATTGTCCATATGAAGCCCCAGTTTGCATCATCAGTAACAGCCTGGATTATTTGCAAGGTGCAAAAATAATTTCTAAAGAAATATTGTCTTTTTAAGGCAATAATACCATATGGGCGAGAGATGCAGCCATGTGATCAGACAGGTGCCAGTTCAATCCTGTTTTCTTAGGTGGTGATAAAAAGATCGGGCTGTAGATGTTGGTTGTACTGTATATCCCTTAATAAACAGGAGTTAAAACATATTCATACCTCACTTTAAAAAAAATAAAAACTAGGCCACGCTTCAGCTATTTTGTAATTAAAAAAGGATGACCTTTTACAGTATGTTTGACATATTTTTGAGCTATATAGATCAAACTTGACAAAGCTGATTGGAAGTCAATGTTTGTAGGTTACCACAGGTTGGATATTGGAAAATTTCTTTGCAGTTATTTATGTGTTTCTGAATGTTTTAATCGGTGGAATCTCTTCACACAGGCTACAAGTGATGTTAATCTCAAAAAGGCAGCAGTTCTCAAGGCTCTTTGCCTCTACCTTGGTAAGGAAGATGGACTTCTAATTCGGGAGCACACGGTAAATCAGTGTAATTGCCTTTTTTTCTCGTCAGATATATTGTAACTTGTAAAAGTACATGCTTATAGTAAGATTCCAAAGTCACTCGCACCTTATTTGTTAAAACCCATTGACTGTTTAACCCATTGACTGTTTAACTGTTGTTAAAACCCATTTTGACTTCTTTGTCTCCATGTCATCCTCTTCTCCTCGGACATCCCGCTTCTTCTCCAACTGTTCCTTTTCTCCTTGGATGCCCTCTCTCCACTTTGACTTCTTTGTCTCCATGATGTCCTCTTCTCCTCAGGCACCCTGCCCAATTCATCTGAGAGAAAAAAATCAAAATAAACACTAACAGGTTCTCAAGTAAAATACACCAATACTGATCTTCAGATTTGTTAGTGTCAAGTGCACAGGAACTTTAAACTCAGCTGTAAAACCTGCTGTATACCTGGACAGTTTTTCTCCAATCAAGCTTCAACAATTAACCTCAACGATCTCTTTGTCAAAACCATCGACTTGTCTCCTAGACCCCGTCCCAACCAGTCTGCTTAAAGAAGTTCTTAATAAAGGATTCTGATTCTGATTCTTTCTTAGACGTGATCAAACTGTCTCTAGTTACAGGTTATGTACCTCAGTCATTTAAATTAGCTGTAGTTAAACCTCTTCTTAAAAAGCCTACTCTAGATTCAGGTGTATTGGCGAACTGTAGACCCATTTCTAACCTCCCCTGTCAGTTATGCAACTTTCTTCAAAACAATAGCTTGTTTCAGGACAATGTGGAATCTAATACTATAGATTACTCATCGAGACTGAGACCGACCCACCGAGGAAGCTAGCAGTCGATGTCAAGGACTAATTAAAGCCTAAGTCAAAAAAGTGAGTTTTGAGTTTAGATTTAAAGGCGTCAATAGAGCCAGATTGTCTAATACAAGTACACCTACCCGGGGAGGGACTTGTGCAGCCATCTTTGCCTTTTTTGTCATCTCCTACAGACAGAAAACCCCATATTATCAGAAACACAAAATAGTGAATGCCAAGTTTCTATGTATCAGTGGCTTCAATGTGGAAATTTTTTCAACCAAATTTAGGTTTACCAACACTTCCTCTCCCTAGCTCTGCTGTTGTTAGTTATCATACTTAAAAATGAAATGTTTATGTTGTTATCATATCATCATCATGAAATGCTATTGTCATGGCTATGGGCCATGACTGGGTGGATTAGAGAAATTCCAACTTTATTAAATTGGAGCTCTCACCGGACTGTTCCCGGGTGTGGGTGCAGGCCTTTTCTTTCGCAGCTGGGGAAGCCTTCGCTTCACACTGGCCTCCTCTTCCTCCTCCTCCTCTTCAGAATCCTCTTCTTCTGTTCCATTCTTTTGGGGCTGCCAATCACCTGACCCCTTATCTTCAGAGGAGATCAGCTCAGAGCTCTGTTTTAGATCAGAGAAAAAGTTATTTTTCTCAATTAAGACACAAACATTATTGTAAGCACAGAAACTACTTAAAGGGGAACTACAGTTTTTTTACAACCTGGACCGGACTGGACTGGAGCGTTCGGGGCACTGAAGCGCAGCCTCTATGAGCATTATCTGCCACAAAACTAGTTCATTTCACCAATATTTTGTTACTAGTGCTATTCCCCTCTGTCTGTTATCAACTCAACTCAACTCAACTCAACTTTATTTATAAAGCACTTTAAACAGCAACAGCTGGGACAAAGTGCTGTACATAAATGAGAAATAGAACGTAGAACGTAAAACATAAAAACATAAAACAATATAAAAATAAAAACAAGAGAACAGTAACCAAGTTAAAACGATAAAACACTAAAACAGAGCAGAATCTCATGCTGGGTTGAAAGCCAAAGAATAAAAATGGGTTTTAAGATGAGTTTTAAAAATGGACAGTGAGGGGGCTTGTCGTACGTGCAGTGGGAGGTCATTCCAAAGTTTGGGACCGGCGGTAGAGAAAGCTCTCTCAACATCCGCGGTCTGTAGGTTGACCCACTACCTCCGACCTGGAAGATGTCATCTCTGAGCTGCGCGCGCAGCCCCGACAGCCGGCTTGTTTACCTGTAGCTGCTACTGCTAGTTTGACCCCGTGTAAGTTTAAGTTTGAATGTATGTAAAACAATGGCAGTCAGAGCCCATCATTTTTCATCAATATCGCTGAGGTTCTTCTGCAACACAGGAATATATCTGTTATAGGGACTTCCTAACTCTGTTGTAGGCTACAATAACTAAGTAGTAACTGGTAGACAGAATAGAAACAAAAGTGCTACATAAATATATACATATACATACATCGGCCAAATATTACTGAAGCAATAATTCTGATTTCATAGAATTTCACTGTATTGTGTGTGGTGTCACAATTTTCAGAGGAGAATCTCGAATGTGTCAAAATTTCCCTTTAGATTTAGAACAGGGGTGTCAAACGTGTTTACGTGTTAACGTCATGAAGGTGTTAATTTCACATTTTCGTGACTCAGATTTGAAGGGCTAATTTGCCACAGCTGGCTTGGACATATTTTATCAGTATCTCTTGCCAGGTCACCCCAACTCGACAGCCCTTGCTGCAAAAGTGTTGAGCATGTTTGGAACCACATGTCTTTGTGAGCAAGTTTTCTCTGTAATGAGCATCAATAAAACAAAGCTGCGCTCAAGGCTCAAGCACAAGCACTTGAATAACATCCTGAAATTGGCTGCCAGTCAGGATGTGACACCTGATATCGATGCACTTGCGAAAGCTAAAAGATGCCAGGTTTCAGGAGTAAAATAAACAATGGGTAACCCCGCTTAAAATGCTGCATGAGACACTGCAACCTGATATAGTTTTGTGAAAATTATTGTCTTCTGTGGAAATTTAAATTAAGTGAACAGTGTGTGATTTACTGTCAGTCACTTCAGTTCATCAGTTTGGTTTGTTGAAATTGAGCTTTTATTTTTCTATTAATAAATAGTGTAGCCTACAAGGCAGGGAGTAACTCAACCCTCTTGAATAGTTTCTACCTCAGTTTGTATGGTTTGTTGAGTTAGCACAGGATTAATATGTGGAAATGACAAAGAATTAGAAGCATAAGTATGTTTTTGGATTAAATGCATACGTTTCATTAAGAGCCAGTTAACACAGATTTGGCAATAATTGCATGGAAATGATTTAAAACATGCCTTTAAGAAATGTGATGACGCTTCCCCTTTAAGACACTCGTTGCCCGTGTTTACGCATAGCGCTCAGCTCAGCTGAGCAGAGCCGAGAGCGAGGGGGGAGGGGAGAGAAGCAGAGAAATTAACAGTGAAATAGTTACAGAGACAGTTGGTTTAACGCCTGGAAAATAATACCCATGTACTTGGTGTTTCATGAGGACCATGTTTGAATAAGCCACAGCGGTTTTGGTGAGTTTCAGCTCGTTTTATTGATGCTTCGTTGTACTGTTTGCACTTGAATGAGTGACTGGTCGCTAGCAAAGAGGTAATCGCCTTAGCTAAACCAGAGAGAGACACTCTTCCTCGGCGCGGGAGACAACACATAGCCTACGCACGCGACCGTGGGACACAAGATCGCGAGCCAAACCCACAGACTTGGTCCCTAAAAGACATCTTCATCTTCACCTTCATATTCATCGCTTCAATGAGGATTTGCCAGATGGATTACTGGTAAACTCGCTGCCAGAGAGGTAGGAGTGTTGGAGATATTTCACTGAACTTGAACTGAAGTGTTACATGTTTACATTCTGTTTCATAATTGTCAATATTGTGATTTAAGGTGTAATATTGTTTTACTTTATTTGGATTTAGATGCTTTTAAATAGTGAAAAGGTTTTTCTACTTATGGAATTAATAGAAAAATAACGAAACCAAAATAGGTGCAACCTATTACCATAAATTGAGATAGTTGGTCACAGACCGGTCTAACATAATTTAAATCATCCTACCTGGATGAATTATTAAGGAAGAATATTTCTTATTCAGGAAAAGAAACCTGAAAAAGGGAAAGCGAATACCAACCCATACCTGCAGGATACGATAGACACTGTCTGAACACTGTTGTGTTTATTGTTCTTGTTTACTTTAAGTAAAGTACAGGCTTTAATTTTAAAGAACCTGGTCTCTGGTTTAATTTTAATCTGTCGCCCCACTCCATCAGAACCTAGAACTGGTCCAGTGGCTTTCACCGATTCTTGGGAATTTGAATAAAACGGGTTTTAATTTGGAAAATAAAAAGTTAGTTAAATAACAAAATCTGAAGGTATATCATTATAGACCAAGGTCTTGGCTGTTGAGCAATGTATCGGTGCAACCTCCTCATTTTGTATTTTCTGCATAAAATAGGCGTTCTTCCAGTTATTACTTTGTTTTTGTCCACACCGCAGACATGATAAAAAGCAAATACATTTTAATTTATTTTGTCTAATATGTATTTAGAGTTTTTAAATCATTATCTGGCATTGTTAGTAAACATATGCTGTTAAATGTCGAATATTCACTTTTGTTCATTTTTTATACTGTTTCACGTGTACTCCTTTTAAAAGATCTAACATCATACAACGTTTACTTACATACCATCAAATATCAAATCATCATAGTAAAAAATAAAGTAATTACGAGTAGGAATAATGTAAAATGCGTCACTGACATCATCTTCAACTGTCATGTAGTGTCCCCTACTCATAAAATCATACATTATATTCTTCTGTAAACTGTATATTGGAAGTGAAGAACAGATAACAAATAACAATTGTGAGCAATGTGGCAAACATTCAATAAGAAACATGTTCAATTAGCAATAGGCTATCATTAATAAAAGTACCCCTTAATAATCATCATAAGTAAAAAAAGTAAATCATTACCAGTAGCAATAAGATAGAATTCATCACTGACCTCATATTTAACTGTCATGTAGTGCCCCCCACTCATAAAATAATATAGATCATATTCTTCTGTAAACTTGACGTGAAGAACAGATAAATAAATAACTATGTCTTACAGTCTCTTTTCCATAAACTGAAATGTTTCAAATTAAAGAAAGCATTCTGTGTAAATACCACAAAACACATCTTGCACAAAAATAATAATAATGATAATTCGTGAACTCCTGTGAGTATTCCCTGACTGTTTTACATCACTCCACCACTCATTTAGCTTTATTGGGAAGTATATGGTGTATATGTTTCTTCTCTATGAAATCCATGACTTCAGCAGACAGGTTGTATATCTCCCAGGTTGTTCTCTTGAAACTTAGAGTTGGAGGGACACTGCAGAGGAGAGAAAAGTTCTTCTTGTTCTTGTATTGCTTGCTGGGGCCATCTGACCAAAAGTGAATAGTATCAACTTTTGGAAACTTTAAACGAATATCTGTCAGGACTGGTTCCAAGTGAGTCCAAATGGCAGACGCATCTTGTCGCTTGAATTCTGATACTGTGCAAAAGCCTGTCTTCTGTTCTTTTGTATAGTACATGCCAGTGTGCAGGTTGAGCTGTGGGAGATTCTGACCAAAATGGCATGACTGCACCTCAGAAGTATACTTGCATTTCCACGCCTCAGAAAAGTCAACACGCACACTTACTGTGCTATCATTGCACTTCTCGATCATGCTGCTGTACTCTCTGGTCTGGTTCTGAAATGAGCACACGTGTGTTGTTGTTTCTGTCTTCAGTTTGTCTTCATATCGTAGGAGAAGCTCTCCCAACAAGTCTTGTGTTGATCCTGAACTCGTTCCCATTGCTGGCATTCAACATTGGTCTGGTCTTGCTGTGGTGTGGGAAGTGTATGTTTGTGGAGACACCAGGTGCAGGAGCGCAGAAGACATGCCTCGCTTGTCTGTGAACAGCAGACAAGTTCAAAACTATCCTCCAGTTTGATAGGCTCGACGACACCATTTCTCTTCGGACTTCAAGCATCAGCTTAGCATTCTCACGGTACTTGGCGTGTCTTATGATCCGACGGTCTAGGTGCTGTGACATAGAATGGACGTAAGGCACAAAAGGATGAATAACTGAGCTTCACTCTTGGTTCCTTCTTGGTGAACTTCTTGTGGAGGTTCAATACTGTATTAGTCAGAATCATTCTCTGATGCTTTATTTTCTTGCGCGTGATTGTGTCCTGTATGTCAGTTGTCATTCGTGCTGCATTATGGTAGAAATCCTGAACCTTCTGAGTAGTGCTATATCGTTTGAACATCGCCATCGCGATGTGCGCGTGCGAGATAGTCACATCGCATGACATGCGATATTAAAAGTCCCCCCTTCAAAGTTCACTCGTGCTAAAACATTTCAACTTTGGAGCACCCCTTTCCCAGTAAGCCAGCATGGTGTATTTGGTGTCAACGGATTCATTAAAATCTCTAGCTTAAAAGCTAAGTCCACTTCAGTGTCAAAAGTGTCACTGTTGCAATTTTTTTTCTCTTCTGTGCATCATCTTATTCTACCTACGATGCACTGCACAACAGGCTGGCTAAAGAGACTTCCATCCCTAAGGCTCTATTTTGATCAGCTGAACAGATGATATGTCGCCCATTGATTGGATGCTAGACTCCAGTTTCTTTCACAGATGTTAATTAACACTGTAGAACGAAAGTTCAGGTAAACAAAATAAAACAAAATTGCCTTGTCTGGTGAAGTAGCCAATATTTTTTCAGAACCTTGCCTGACAGCGTCAAGTTCTTGTTCTTGTGGGCAGACTTCATGAATGAGTGCATTGTGGAACAGCTGAATTTTCTTGATGGAGGGATTTTTGAGTTGGCTTCCCCGCAGCAGCTGCTCTGTTTTTTTTCAGGGTGATTCTTGTGTTTTTTTATTCCAAGCTTGTTCTTGTACCCAATGGTTTTTCATTCTGTTCCTATCCTTTGTTACCTCTTGAAGTTTATTTTTCATAGCTTTCATCTCTCTAGAGTATCTGTACGAACAAGTTTAAGGGAAAATGGTAAACTTATAGGAGCTTGAGTGATCTTGAAGCATGCAGTAGAGCTGAAGGTTTGAAAATGGGGTCCTCAGGAATGTAGTTGACCTTGTAGTTGCCTTATTTTATTGCTTTTTATAAATATCTGATGTTGGTGACGAATATGCGGCAGGCCGCAGCACTGTGCAATTACACCACGGCAAAAAGATATCACACGTAGATTTTTCTTTATGGCTGGGTCATCATTACAGGTCTGCAGTTTTCTGAAGGCATCAGAAGTAATGCACCAGTTAACAAAATCATACACTTCTGCTGGTACATATTTACTGCACTGGAGAAGGGAAAGCGTGTCACCACCTGGGTAGAACTGAGGCTCATGCCTAACCTCTTCCATACTTCTCCTTAGGATACCTGCAGCCTTGTGTAGGATTTGATTGTCAGTGAGAGTCTCTGTTCTCAGTTGAGGCATTGGCTCCTTGTCCTCTGTTAGTTTTTCTCTTAGTATGGAAGCTCCTCTCATTGCGTGATTTTCCAGGACATTCAATGAAAATCAGTTCATCTCCATAATGCTGGATCAATTTCTCTTTGAGTTTCCATGATTTATTCATGCTTGGTCCTGCAGCTGCACTCAGTTTTGAAACATAGCTCTCGGTGACAGCATTCAGTGTTGAGACAGTCATATTCTCAGAAAAAACTTTGCTAGTTATTTCTTCAATTAGTTTAGTGAAAGCTTCTTCATATTCACTTAACTTTTTTTCAGACAGATATTTATGTCTGGCTGCTGAAATGTTTCTCTCTGAAATATAGTGTCCAAGGCAGCTTCTGTGGTACTTGGCATCATAAGCAAAAAGATCCTGACGGGTCAGCATACGATGATGTACTTTTTCATCGTGCCTCTCTGAAGCTGCACCGAGTACCTTTGACCTTGTACTTTCACCTGTACCAGTACATATAGGGGTCAGGCCTTCTCTATTTGTGGCTTTCTGGCTGCAAATGAAACACTGGGTACGAATGTCAAATCCAGCGTCTCTGCTCAGTCGTCCACTCTTACACTGTTCCTCGGCTGGTTTTTGGTCACCGATCGTAGGCTTACAGTTGTTAGGACTGGAATAATTGGCCCTGCACGAACTGTGATATGAAACCTTAACCTTGAAGGACAGTATGTCGTCAGAGTAGGAGGATATTCTCCTACGAACTTCATCACCTCGTTCCTCAGCAACCTCGATTATTGTTTTCAGTCCTTGCAAGGTGGGGTTCCTTTATGTGTGGATTATTTTTATCTGCCTGGAGAGCACTTTCACATATTAAGCACACCTTTTCATCCAGTGTCTGTGAGTGTGGCTGGATTGCTGACTGCGCTGGCTCTGTTGTCTCCATTATTAGAGTAAACTCTGGTAAATATGGAAAAATACAGTAAATCTGTGTTACCAATTCTTGGCCCAAGTCTGTCTCTCTCTCCATCAAAAACACATACGCACACACGCAGCTATGCACACATACACACATTAGATTGCCTTTGCTATCTTATGCTTGTAGCTTATGCTAGTCTCTGTTTGCCTTGATCAGAACACCTGCCGCCAGTGATTAAAACTTACAAGTTGTCTTGCAAATAAAAGATAATATTATTTAAATATATGAGTTAAGTTACACATTTGTATTACCTGGTATTTGCCATTAGGTTGGTGGTTTCTTTTGTTTGCAGCACAATCCATGTTTCTACTCAGGAGAGCTGTATGTTGTGATTTAAAATAACTGTCAAGTTCAACCCACAGCCCCTCCCAGCTGAGGGAGGGAGAGGGGGCGCCCCTCCCCCGCCCCCACACTTAATGGCAAAATAAAACCACGTCATTTATTAATGGAAATCTATTTTGATAAGATTCTCAAATTCAATATTCAGAACAATCTCTTCTACACATTCAAACAGAAAGTGTATTAATAAATTGATTTAGTTGGGAATTACAAGCCTCTGAATCCAGAGAAGCGCTGCACAAAATGGATTCCTACGTGAAGTTGCTTATCACAACTTGCCACTCATAATACTCAGGTTTAAGATGTTGAAAGTACTGCAATATACACATCTCAAACTTCTAGCAGAGATGCGCTTGGCATTTGCGAGCATCAAAATTGTCGAGGGAGACGCATGGAAAAACAACCAAACATTTCTTAGTGCAATTGAGTACGGTTCTCTATTTTGCTCATAACCACATTGCCCTTCAGAGGTAATTGTGGGTTCCATACCCCCAACAAACACTCAAGAATTAATACATTTCTTTCAGGCAGGGCTAGACAATCTTAACTGAGAAGGAATTTTACTTGAAAACCTTTTAATTTTAAATACAAAAAAGTAAAATGTTATTTCACTATGAAAATTAATTTTCATGATTTATGCCTATTGTATCACTTCCTGCAAGTCTAATACTCTACACTCAATTTTACTGCGTTTTCTGCCGTCACTCATTTTCTTACCTTTCCAGCGTGTTGTCTCTGTAGGGGCTGTTCTCTCTCTCACGCGTGTGTCTTCCTCCCTCCTGTTTCTCTCTCTCTCTCTCTGTGTGCTGTCTGTAACCCCTGCCCCTCCCCCACTGCTCAGTGCGGACACATAGATGTCACCACACATCACCTAGTTGACCACGCACGTGTGGCTTGAACAGGACACCTTACAAAGTTGAAAAAAACAATTCATATTTACCTTAATCCTCGTGTTGTCCTGGGGTTCTTGATGTGTGGATTATTTTTATCTGCCTGGAGAGCACTTCCACATATGAAGCGCACCTTTTCATCCAGTGTCTGTGAGTGTGGCTGGATTGCTGACTGCGCTGGCTCTGTTGTCTCCATTATTAGAGTAAACTCTGGTAAATATGGAAAAATACAGTAAATCTGTGTTACCAATTCTTGGCCCAAGTCTGTCTCTCTCTCCATCAAAAACACATACGCACACATGCAGTTATGCACACATACACACATTAGATTGCCTTTGCTATCTTATGCTTGTAGCTTATGCTAGTCTCTGTTTGCCTTGATCAGAACACCTGCCGCCAGTGATTAAAACTTACAAGTTGTCTTGCAAATAAAAGATAATATTATTTAAATATATGAGTTAAGTTACACATTTGTATTACCTGGTATTTGCCATTAGGTTGGTGGTTTCTTTTGTTTGCAGCACAGTCCATGTTTCTACTCAGGAGAGCTGTATGTTGTGATTTAAAATAACTGTCAAGTTCAACCCACAGCCCCTCCCAGCTGAGGGAGGGAGAGGGGGCGCCCCTCCCCCGCCCCCACACTTAATGGCAAAATAAAACCACGTCATTTATTAATGGAAATCTATTTTGATAAGATTCTCAAATTCAATATTCAGAACAATCTCTTCTACACATTCAAACAGAAAGTGTATTAATAAATTGATTTAGTTGGGAATTACAAGCCTCTGAATCCAGAGAAGCGCTGCACAAAATGGATTCCTATGTGAAGTTGCTTATCATAACTTGCCACTCATAATACTCAGGTTTAGGATGTTGAAAGTAGTGCAATATACACATCTCAACCTTCTAGCAGAGATGCGCTTGGCATTTGCGAGCATCAAAATTGTCGAGGGAGACGCATGGAAAAACAACCAAACATTTCTTAGTGCAATTGAGTACGGTTCTCTATTTTGCTCATAACCACATTGCCCTTCAGAGGTAATTGTGGGTTCCATACCCCCAACAAACACTCAAGAATTAATACATTTCTTTCAGGCAGGGCTAGACAATCTTAACTGAGAAGGAATTTTACTTGAAAACCTTTTAATTTTAAATACAAAAAAGTAAAATGTTATTTCACTATGAAAATTAATTTTCATGATTTATGCCTATTGTATCACTTCCTGCAAGTCTAATACTCTACACTCAATTTTACTGCGTTTCCTGCCGTCACTCATTTTCTCACCTTTCCAGCGTGTTGTCTCTGTAGGGGCTGTTCTCTCTCTCACGCGTGTCTTCCTCCCTCCTGTTTCTCTCTCTCTCTCTGTGTGCTGTGTCTGTAACCCCTGCCCCTCCCCCACTGCTCAGTGCGGACACATAGATGTCACCACACATCACCTAGTTGACCACGCACGTGTGGCTTGAACAGGACACCTTACAAAGTTGAAAAAAACAATTCATATTTACCTTAATCCTCGTGTTGTCCTGGGGTTCTTGATGTGTGGATTATTTTTATCTGCCTTGAGAGCACTTCCACATATGAAGCGCACCTTTTCATCCAGTGTCTGTGAGTGTGGCTGGATTGCTGACTGCGCTGGCTCTGTTGTCTCCATTATTAGAGTAAACTCTGGTAAATATGGAATAATACAGTAAATCTGTGTTACCAATTCTTGGCCCAAGTCTGTCTCTCTCTCCATCAAAAACACATACGCACACACGCAGTTATGCACACATACACACATTAGATTGCCTTTGCTATCTTATGCTTGTAGCTTATGCTAGTCTCTGTTTGCCTTGATCAGAACACCTGCCGCCAGTGATTAAAACTTACAAGTTGTCTTGCAAATAAAAGACAATATTATTTAAATATATGAGTTAAGTTACACATTTGTATTACCTGGTATTTGCCATTAGGTTGGTGGTTTCTTTTGTTTGCAGCACAATCCATGTTTCTACTCAGGAGAGCAGTATGTTGTGATTTAAAATAACTGCCAAGTTCAACCCACAGCCCCTCTCCTCTGAGGGAGGGAGAGGGGGCGCCCCTCCCCCGCCCCCACACTTAATGGCAAAATAAAACCACGTCATTTATTAATGGAAATCTGTTTTGATAAGATTCTCAAATTCAATATTCAGAACAATCTCTCTTCTACACATTCAAACAGAAAGTGTATTAATAAATTGATTTAGTTTTTAGAATTTAGAATTACAAGCCTCTGAATCCAGAGAAGCGCTGCACAAAATGGATTCCTATGTGAAGTTGCTTATCATAACTTGCCACTCATAATACTCAGGTTTAGGATGTTGAAAGTAGTGCAATATACACATCTCAACCTTCTAGCAGAGATGCGCTTGGCATTTGCGAGCATCAAAATTGTCGAGGGAGACGCATGGAAAAACAACCAAACATTTCTTAGTGCAATTGAGTACGGTTCTCTATTTTGCTCATAACCACATTGCCCTTCAGAGGTAATTGTGGGTTCCATACCCCCAACAAACACTCAAGAATTAATACATTTCTTTCAGGCAGGGCTAGACAATCTTAACTGAGAAGGAATTTTACTTGAAAACCTTTTAATTTTAAATACAAAAAAGTAAAATGTTATTTCACTATGAAAATTAATTTTCATGATTTATGCCTATTGTATCACTTCCTGCAAGTCTAATACTCTACACTCAATTTTACTGCGTTTCCTGCCGTCACTCATTTTCTCACCTTTCCAGCGTGTTGTCTCTGTAGGGGCTGTTCTCTCTCTCACGCGTGTCTTCCTCCCTCCTGTTTCTCTCTCTCTCTCTGTGTGCTGTGTCTGTAACCCCTACCCCTCCCCCACTGCTCAGTGCGGACACATAGATGTCACCACACATCACCTAGTTGACCACGCACGTGCG
Source organism: Pagrus pagrus (assembly GCF_965226575.1). NCBI lineage: Eukaryota > Metazoa > Chordata > Actinopteri > Spariformes > Sparidae > Pagrus > Pagrus pagrus. The sequence goes on from NW_028175424.1 coordinate 456,430, forward strand.
GCTTGAACAGGACACCTTACAAAGTTGAAAAAAACAATTCATATTTACCTTAATCCTCGTGTTGTCCTGGGGTTCTGACCCCAAGTTAAATCTTTTCCTGTCAAAATTGTTTTTTATTCATCAAATGGTCTGAAAATAATGAGGGTTGTCCGATACTATGCTCTTTGTGATTGAAATAAATTTGAGATAATTTGATTGAATTATGTCCAATCAAATTACTTAATAATTAATAATGAATTATTAATCCTTAATAATTGTCCTCTGGGGTCAAAAAAGACCCTGCAGCACAAAGTGGTGCGATGGAGCAAATTGTCACACCATACTGCTTTCCAAAACATCTTTGATCTTGGATGTTTGATGTGTGGGGTCAAGCAATGGTTATGACAACAACAAAAAAGGTCTTTTCTCACAGGCGTTGGGGCATTTCACATTTTAGTCTGAGAGAGACAGGCAGCAGCACAATTAGGAGGCAGAGGCGGGTCAGTGAGAAATAAGGGTTTGCATTATGAGCAATTAAAAAAAAAAATTACATTTTTTTTAAAAGCTTGCATCAGGTTTGCTAAAATGTATATTTTGTATTTATGTTGGTTTCATGTCTGCAAATGTTCTTATGAAAACAGTTACTTAATTTTAAAATATCACATGAAAATAGATTTTATTAGGCTTATTCTAAATTAAAATTGTATGCGTTTTTGTAATATAGAGCAGGACAAATGCTGAAAACACTGTTTTGTAAATAATATTTGACAAATTATGTATAAACTGTAAAAGCACATGTTAATACATTGCAATAGAGGATTACATCTTATTCCACATGAATGTTCCTGTATATTATACAATTTTTTATGAAAAATACTGGTGACACCAATTGACACAAACCAGTTACACCACCTGACTATGTTGCTTCTACAAAGGCCATTGTCTGTTGAAGAAACTGGCACTAAAAATCAAGCATGACAGTGAACAAGGTCAATTGAACTTTTTAAAATTATTTTCAATGAAGAAAAAACATCAACAAGATTAATTAATTTTTATAAATTAAACATCCAAAAATCATGTGAAGTTGTTATTTTATGAATTAATTTAAAAAACAAACATCAAAAAATCATGTGAACTTGTGTTATTTTATGAATTAATTTGAAAAACAAACTTCCAAAAATCATGTGAACTCATGTTTTGACTGCGATGAATTAGTGTAAAAACATGTCAAAAGTTGTGTGTGTGAGGTTGTGGTGGAAGGGATAGAGAGAGAGGGACAATCGTGTGTTTAGGGCTGTGTGTGTGCTTGGAAATGTTTCCAGTCTTTCATGAGTTTTGAGTTACATGAGTTCAGAGGTTCTGGCTCAGAGATTATGTGCAGCACATTAGACTCATAATAGAATAGGATGTTAGGTAGATGAGGCCAGGTGAAGACATTCTTCCCACCCAGTTGTTGCATGAAGCTCACTTTTACTTCTTCACCCACCACCTGGATGACCTGTTCCACGAAAGGCTTACCTTCATATCTGACCAGAATGAACTTGCCTTTCAGATCCTGCTGACAGTTGGTAGATGTTGAGGGGAGGTCTTCTGATTGCAGGTTGCGGAGATCTACTGCAGTTGGATCATAGCACTTGCAGATATCAGGTCTTGCACAGAAACATGAAATTTCCCTCCACCGAATCGCAGCTCGCTCTTCAGAGGTCACCTGTCGAATTTTCAGCGTACCTTTTACGGCCGGGACATTTGTTGGGACCGATCCGTCGTACTTGGAAACGGCTTCCTCGGATATCCAAAAGTACTCGATGCTTGAGGGCTGATCCTTCAGGAAGTTGTAAAGTTCCTCAGCTGTCTTCAAGTCAGTGCCTCTTTGGAATGCTGTGTCTGCAGTACGCTTGACAGCCCCTCCCACTACATCAGGAGCTCCTTTCCCATGCGATTTCTCACTGTAATTTCAAGTGACCCTTTGAAACCCACTCAGAAAAGGCATTGTGTTGAGAAGAACATATTTTTTCTTGTTTCTGTATTGGGTCACTGGTCCATCACTTATGATATGTAGAGTGGTGGGTGTGTTACATTTGCCTATGGCATCCTTCAATACAGGCTCCATGTGAGCTCATACAGCACGTTCATCATGGCGGGGAGAGGCAGAGAGAGCGGCATAGGAAAAGGATGATAAGGCTGTATACACCACACTTGCGTGGATTGTAACCTGCTAGTGGCTGCCCCCGAAGCGGAACGCCTGAATTTCACTGCTTGAGCTTACAGCCGTATTTCTCAGAAGTCTACACGAATGCAGACTTCATCCTCACGTAGTGTTTCTTTCAGCTCTCTGAGTGTTTTGACTTGGTGGAGCGAGTTGAATTGGTGCTTAGCTAGAGAGTCTAGGTTCTTGTTAAGCAAAGCCAGCAGATCGTCACACTTTCCACTTTGTGTGACTTTTGCAAAGTTAGCAAAGGTTTTGCCTTCTTCAGATGTGACTACTCTGGTCCACTGCTGCCATGTTAGAACAGTCTCCTCCAGAGGTCCTTCAAACTCAATCTCATTATAGCAACACTTGCACAAGCGTGATACATTTTGCCTGATAACATGTGACTATACTCATCCCTACAGAGAAAGCTGGCCACCGCCTCTCTTTTAATTTGTGAGGCTCTTGTTGTTTTTCATTTTGTTCTTTTCACTGACCATTTTCTTCTTTGTCTTTTGCAAATACAGTTTCCTCTATCTTTTTTTGTCTTTTGTTTTGCTGCCGGGAGTTCCCTTTTAACTTTGCGAAGTTCAGACCTCAGCTTTTCCCTCTCTTTCAGCACTGAGCTATAGTATTTGTTCTTTCTTTCCTTTCCTTTCCTTGCAGGGGTTGAGGATGCTTGCAGCCTCTCTGTAACTGGCTGCTCATAGTCACGATCATCCAGATGATTATGCATATGCTCTGGATTGTCGAGATGCTGAATTTGCTCATCTGACATGTCCATAGATTGTGGGGTTAAGTTGAGAACATCAGCAGTTTCGCTGGTACTTTCTCCACTTTTCCCTCAACTTCTCCTGCTTTGTTTTGGAAAGCTCAGCTACTGGAGTATTCTTTCACAGTATTTCAAGTGTGTGTGTGTGTGTGTGTGTAAAAACCACCTTTCGCGCCTTTTGGCAAGGTAATTGGCCCTTGCAGCAGGATCTGCACTGACTCGTGCTCTGTGACGAGCCACTTTTTCTTTGCTTGATAATGGCAGCTATAGGGGGAAAAGAGGCTCTATTATATTGCAATAATTATGAAACAATAGAAAGTTAATAAATGTAATTTTACAGATCTAAATTTTAATCTTTGACTGACATTTGTCAGATTATTGGAGTTTTAAGTCTTTTTAAAGCTGCTGTTCATTTTCAACATTGTCACTGTTCACCAACTTCATTCTGCTACATTATGAAATTACATATATTGCACTATATATTGCTTAAAATTGTAAGTGAATGGAAGACATATACAGCCATACTGAAAATTATTCATACCCTTGCTAATTGTTGTCATTTTTTATTTTTGTGATGAAATTGTTTTTTGTTTTTTTTCAAGTTTGTTTATGAGTTATATGTGACCAACAAGTGAAAGAATGACAACAATACACAATTCAAGATATTCTTCACTTCAGGGGTGTTCCCAAAAAATGCCATGTTCAAAATTATCCATACCCTAGTCCAATGTCTTTCTTTAATAGTCAATCGCATAGCCTTTGTTTTTTATGACTGCTTCGAGACGATTCTTGTATGTGTCCACAAGCTTCCTGCATGTCTCCTGTGAGATGTTTACCCACTCTTCCTTTGAGAAAGCCTCAAGATTGGTCAGGTTGGTCGGTTTCCTAGCCTTCACTCTGGTCTTCAAGCGATGCCACAAGTTTTCGATGGGATTGAGGTCAGGACTCTGACTTGGCCATTCTAGGACGTTGACATCATTGTCCTTGAACCATTTCTTCACTACCTTGGCAGTATGTTTAGGATCATTGTCTTGCTGGTATGTCCAGTTGTGGCCAAGCTGGAGTTTCTCAGCAGATTCCTTCACATTTTCATCAAGGATCCTGATGTAATCCTCCTTTCTCATGATTCCTTGGACCTTGACAAGGTTCCCAGTGCCACTGGAAGAGAAGCATCCCATAACATTATGCTTCCACCACCGTACTTGACTGTGGGCACAGTGTTCTTCGGTTTGAATGCCTCTCCTTTCTTCCTCCAGACATATTCAGCATCCATATGGCCAAATAACTCCAACTTGGTCTCATCAGACCACAGGATAGTTGACCAAAAGCTGGGATCTTGCTTCAAATGACCCCTTGCAAAGGACAGGCGAGCCTCCAGATGTTTCTTCCTGAGCAGCAGTGTTTTCCGAGGCCTACGTCCATGGAGACCTCCTCTGTGCAAGACTCGCTCAATGGTCCCCCGTAACACCTTTGTCCCTGCCTGGTCAAGCGTTTCAATGAAGTTGTGGTCGGGGGGTTGTTGTTGACTTCTCGGCAGATTTTCCTGGCAAGTTTTCGGGACATCTTACGCTTCCTGCCACGCCCGCTGAGGTTTTTAACAGTATTGAAGCTGTTGTGTGGTTGCCACAGGGACATCATACTGCTTTGAAATGGTCTTGTAACCCTTTCCTTCACTGTGGGCACGCACAAGATGTTGAGGTAGGTCCTCACTGAGCTCCTTCTTCTTGACCACGATGACCAGAAATTAAGACTGACCAGAACACTTTTCCTCTATTTATACTGTTCTGGGAAGATGCTTTTTTTTTTTTTTTTAATCAGTGTTTAAAATTTGTTCAACAATGGTAATGGTATTTATTCCATTGTAACATCTTAAAATAACCACATTTTTGTTGAGGTATTGTCGGGGGTATGAATCATTTAGAACATGGCATTTTTTGGGAATCCATGAATAAAATACCCCTGAAATAAAGAAATTCTTGAATTGTGTATTGATATCATTATTTCACTTATTGGTCACGTATAATTCATAAACAAACTTGAAAAAGTGCAGTCATTTTATCACAAAAATAAAAGATCACAACAATTAGCAAGGGTATGAATAATTTTGAGGAGGTCAAATGTCAAACGGTGTAACCAGTTACACCGTTTGACATTTCAATTTAAATTCAAATTTAACAGGCATTATGATGGACACCTATGTAAGCACGTGGCCTTGGTGTGAAGATTTCAAACACATTTTTTAAAATAAATATTTATTTTTACAATTATTATGAATGATAAATGTTTTCCTGGGGTCATACCATTTGACATGTAACCCTAAGCACACCTGACCATACCCTAAAAATGTCAAATTATCAAGATTGCCAAGAGAGTTACTAGTCTCGTCATGCAGCAGTTTGGCTTATCAGGGGTCCTTCTCTGTGATATAATTTCCTGTCACGTGGTCTTTTTGCACAAATTAACAAAATGGCTCCTTGAATGTTGGTTACACCACCTTGACACTTTAGGAAGTTGACTTGACAGACACAATTCTCCAAATTAATTATAATATTCAGAACAATGGCGTTCCATTGATTTTATTCATTATTAAACAACACAAATGTAAGATTATGCCAAAGTAGCTGATACGGTGTTTTATTGAGAATTGCACCTTTTTTGAACAAGTTCAACTATTTGGTATGATGTTTTTACGGTTACACCACATTGACATTTGCCCCTCCAGGCACGACCCAGGCTCAGGCCATCAACTGCGCGACGAACCAGGCCCCTCCATCCTCTCGTTGAGACCCCCCGGTGTTCGGGTGCCCAACTGCTGGATCCAGCGTCTCTCCATTTTTCTTCTCTGGGCTGTGCACCACCTGGAGTTACATTGTAAAACGGTGGCGGTCAGTGAAGACAAATTATGTTGTAGGAAACGTCTGACCAAAAGAGTGTGTGTTTTTCTTTTTAGAAATGTTTGTGAAGAAATGGTTTGATGAAGAAATGGTTCTTTAGTGTAATGCATTCACACACAGGTGCATGCACACACTTCTCACACTGTAGTTGTTTGTGTTGTTTTTATGGTTTTGATTGTTAATACAGTGTTGACACTGTTCCAGCTCCATTGTAATACATGCACACACAGACGTTCACTCACTCACACACATTCCTTGCAGTTATTGTGTTTTGTATATAATTGCGTCTAATATGTTAAGACATTGTTCTTTTGTGTAATGTATCTGCACACACACACTGCTCACACAGTTGTTTTGTTTCTTACAGTGTTGAGAGATTGCAGCAGAGTTTTATAGGGCTGTATGCTCCATTTGTAATACTTTTGCACACAGGCATGTGCGCACACACACTGTATTGTTTATTAAAAGAAGTGATTGTTATTTCTCCCTGTGTTATGCTGGTATTCTTAGTTATTCTGACAGAATTTTTTTGCATTATTTCATAAATGTATGCCAGAATAGGTGCGAGGTTGGCCTTAAAAAGGTCTTAAAAAGTCCTAAGTTTGAGTCGAAATTTTCATATGTTTCCATTATTTTGGTTAACTATGGCTTTTTGTTTTTTGGTCCGTAGGGTTAGGGTTAGTAGGAGTTCTACAGGCAAGCCACCCCGGACAGGTAAGTAGATGTTGTTTCTTTGTTGTGTTGTGCCAAACTGATGTGTCTCAGTGTCATTCCCTTTTATACCCTCCTGTCTGTCTGAATTTAGTTTGCCAATCCTTATGTATAAGCCCCTCCCCTTTTAGAAATCCAATTATAATCATTTCTCCCAATACTTTGGTTCTTCTTTATCTAATATTAGGTTTAAGTTTAGAGTATAGGGATAGGGCTAGAATAGAATAGAAATAAGAATTAGGTTTTGTAGTTTTCCACCAATTAGGGTTTGAGTTGAGAGAAGTGGGTTAGGGAAGTGTCACTAAGAAAAATCAAAGTTCCAGAAAGTGTTTAGGAGCACGTTTCAGGCCATTCTGAGTCGATTGGGACACACATGCTGAGGTATAGAAGTTGTTGTCTGGACTCTTTAGTACATGGTAGTACATAGTATGGCCTCAGTGGTCCCAGGGATCCCATAAAATTCTATTGGATCCCTGGGACCACTGTGTATGTGCTATGTACAAATAATCCAAAACAAAAACGGAAGCCAATGCTTGTAAAACGAGAAAAAAAAAAACAGGATGCCACATGGGACTTACACTGCCTGGTAAACAAAAACCTGGGTTAGGGTTCATGAAACTTTCATTAAGCGATAAATTATGCCGTATACTGTTGGGGTAGCATCCCCCGGCACTTCAGATGCCCTTGACTTTGTCCTTTGGACTGTCCTTAACAGATGTCTCCAGCATCCTCATTCTGGTGATGGGGATATCTGCGGAGCACTTCAGGGTTAGGGTTTGGGTTGGGTAAAGTGTATGAGGGTTAGGGTTTGAGTTTCTATCCTAAACCTAACCATCTAAGGTCTATGTGCCTAACCCTAACCACTTGACATCCAAGTCTTGTCAATAGTCATGACATTTTATCAACCCTAGGTGGTCAAGTGTGACTGTAAGTGGTCAAGCGTAACCCTAGTGTGAGCCTAGGGTTGTGTGAGCGTAGGGTTATGTCAGCCTAGGGTTGTGTGACATAGGGTTGTGTGACATAGGGTTGTGTGAGTGTAGGGTTGTGTTAGCATAGGGTTGTGTGAGCCTAGGGTTATGTGAGTGTAGGGCTGTGTGAGTGTAGGGTTATGTTAGGGTTAGGTGCCAGGGGTAGCATCCCCCGGCACCTTCATGAAACCTTTATTTAAAGACAAATTATGCCTTATACTTATGGGGTAGCAGCCCCCGGCACTTCAGATGCCCTTGACTTTGTCCTTTTGACTGTCCTTAACAGATGTCTCCAGCATCCTCATTTTGGTGATGGGGACATGTGCGTACCACTTCAGGGTTAGGGTTGGGTAAAGTGTATGAGGGTTAGGGTTTGAGTTTCTATCCTAAACTTAACCATCTAAGGCCTATGTGCCTAACCCTAACCACTTGACATCCAAGTCTTGTCAATAGTCATGACATTTTATCAACCCTAGGTGGTCAAGTGTGACTGTAAGTGGTCAAGCGTAACCCTAGTGTGAGCCTAGGGTTGTGTGAGCGTAGGGTTATGTCAGCCTAGGGTTGTGTGAGGCTAGGGTTGTGTGCCTAGGGTTGTGTGAGCCTAGGGTTGTGTGCCTAGGGTTGTGTGCGGCTAGGGTTATGTCAGCCTAGGGTTGTGTGAGCCTAGGGTTGTGTGCCTAGGGTTGTGTGAGCCTAGGGTTATGTCAGCCTAGGGTTGTGTGAGCCTAGGGTTGTGTGCCTAGGGTTGTGTGAGGCTAGGGTTATGTCAGCCTAGGGTTGTGTGAGCCTAGGGTTATGTCAGCCTAGGGTTGTGTGAGCCTAGGGTTGTGTGCCTAGGGTTGTGTGAGGCTAGGGTTATGTCAGCCTAGGGTTGTGTGAGCCTAGGGTTGTGTGAGCCTAGGGTTATGTCAGCCTAGGGTTGTGTGAGCCTAGGGTTGTGTGCCTAGGGTTGTGTGAGCCTAGGGTTGTGTGCCTAGGGTTGTGTGAGCCTAGGGTTGTGTGAGCGTAGGGTTGTGTGCCTAGGGTTGTGTGAGCCTAGGGTTGTGTGCCTAGGGTTGTGTGAGCCTTATAGGGTTATAGGGTTAGGGTTAGGTGAGGGGACTGAGACCAGCTCAGGTACCTGGACCTGAGTCCAGTAAGTGCACTGGCCTTCCCTTGGGTTGGCCCACCCCCTGATCCCTCTTGCTCTTAGCAACACAAACAAATAAAAGCGCTCTTGCGAGGATATTTCCCTTAAAATAAAAATAAAAATAACTCTTAGTTAGACTTACATAAAACTGTTTTTAGTTTTTGTTTTTTCTATTTTTATGGTTTTTTCTGTTTTTTGAGTTTGGCTTTTTATGTTCTTGATATCATATTTTGTGTGTGTCTGCAGTGGGCAACGTTTCGACCTCTGAATGGGTCTTCCTCAGGCCCAGACACACAAGTGAGTCCAATTGTGTTTAATGAGGAGATGTTGTTCCTTCTGTTGCTCTTGCCAAACTGGGCTTTCTCTTCTCTTCTATCCCTTTTATACTCTCCCTTCTTAACTTTCTTCTGCTTCTTTCCACAGGTAAGGTAAGTATATTATTGTTTTTAAATAACCATGAATTAGGTTTTTAACTTGTTTTTCCTTTACAGGTGGTAAGTATAATTGTTTTTCTTTTTGCAGGTGGTAAGTATAATTGTTTTTTAGGTAACCATGAATTTATGTTTTTAACTTGTTTTTAACCCTTTAAGTGCCAATGTATGTTTCCAATTGTGTTTTTAATTGTGTTTTTAACCCAATAAAATATGTTTTGAACCCATTTGCCTTTGACTCCAATTATTATGAACCCTTCATCCCTTTTTCCTTTTCCTTGTGCCAAATCCAATTTGTTTTTAACCCTTTGTCCAATTAACTATATTCCCTTATGAATTATAAATTAGTTTAAATTAACCCCTTCCTACCCATCCTCCCGGTGACTCATCCTATAATTAATAACCAGTGCCTCAGTGGGAATTATTTGGCCTATTTGGCGGTCTTCCACTGGAAAATTTGGGTTTATTTAACTAGGGGTATGGGGGACAGAGATTAGGGTTAGGAAACCGTCTAGGGTTAGAGTAAAGGGTTAGGGTTAGGGTTAGGGGGGTTAGGGTTAGGGTTAGGGGGGTTAGGTTTGGGGACTGAGCTGGGGTCCCACTTAGTGGTTCCCCAGAGGTGCACTCTCCACCCTGCAGATGGCTAACCCCCCTCTCCATCTTCTTAACTTAGGATTTTTAATGATAGCGGTGTATTTATATAATAATGTATAAAGTTTTAGTTTAGTATATATTTATCTTAAATTAAAGTTTATATGAAGTATAACCGCCTTTCTTCTTTCCTTTTTTAGGTTTTTTGTTTTTCTCTTTTTTTAGGTTTTTTAAGTATTTTATAGGTTTGGCTTTTTAATTGTTTTTAAATTCCCTCCCATGTTTGAGTTTGGTTAACCTTCTTTGTTCCTGCAGGTGGCGCTCGCGACGTTTCGTCCAAGTTTAGGACTTCTTCAGGCTATTTGCCTCCCTACAGGTAAGTATTGGTAAGTATCCCATTGTTTTTAATTGTTTTTAAGTTGTGCTGGAGAGGTGTTGCTCCCTCAGTTACTTGTGCCAAACTGATTGTCTTTTGCATGTTGTCTCCCTTTTATACCCTTGTAATGAACTGTCTTGTTTTTAACTGTGTTGTTTTTAACTTAGTGTTGTGCCAATGAATTGTGCCTATAGTTGTTTTTTAGCCTATGTATTGTATTTAACTTATAAATTTGCCTTGTATGTATGCCCTAATATCCAATTGTATTTTCCCATGTATTGTTTTTAATGTATTTATGCCAATGAAATAAATGAATTTATGAACCCTAATTCCCTTGTCCTTGTCCTTCCTTGTTTCCTTTTCCCTTTTTCCTCTTATCCATCCTTTATCTTAACCGGCGATAGTTACAATGAACTTTTTAGCGTACCTCGTATATATAATTGCCTTATGGAGACCGACATAGGCTATATACGGAAAAACTGAATGAAGTTGTCCTGTTTGGCTCAACTTGGACCTCTAGGGTTAATTTGCGGGCTAGATTAGGGTTTGGGTCTTAGGGTTAGAGTAGGGAACCAAATTAGGGTTAGATTAAGGTGTTAGGGTTAGGCCAACTAGGGCTAGAATCCAATTAGGGTGTAGTAGGGTTACAATTATCTCCAGGGTTAGGGTTAGGGTTAGGGTTAGGAAAGGGGTCCTGATACCCCCTCCGTCTGGAGAAGGTGGGTGCACTGGCCATCCACCCGTCCGGCCGACCGAAGCCTCGGTCCCGGTAGGGTTGGCGGTCACGGTCACGGCGCCTCCTTCCGTACCGTACCTCCGTCCAACCGTCCATATTTTTCTTTTCCTTTGTAGTTTTTAGAAAAACTTTTTTGTTGTAGTTTTTAGAAAAACTTTTTGTGTTTTAGTTTTTAGAAAAACTTTTTGTTTGGTTTTTGTAAAAGAATAAAATAAAAACGCTTTCCCAAAAGGGGAAAGGAAAATAGTTTTTTAAGGAAAATCAAATTGTTTTTTAAAAAACTAAAGAAGGTGTGCCAAAAAATAAATAAAACAAAAAACGACGTTTCGACCTTGTACGGTCTTCATCAGGCAAAAGGGCACACAAAAAACTGAAGCTGGCTTAAGCAAGGCTGGCTGGCTAGAGAGCTCCTACTGCTTTGCTGGTCCAAATGCTTATGAGCTCTCCCTGTGTTGCGACTCCTTATATACCCTCTGTTTTTAAACTCCCGTTTTTAAATGTCTTTTTAACCAAGTTTTAAATCCCATCAATGTTCCCTTGTTTTTAAATCCCTTTTGTAATAATTATTAATGAAATGAATTTAAATGAATTTATATAAATTTTAAAGCCTATACCCATACAATACAATGTATTTTAATAAATATTTATGTATTTTAATAAATTTCCATATCCTAACAGTATATTTATTCCTATAATCAATTGTTTTTAAAGGTAGATTCCAAACTTTTTTATGAAATTGTTTTGTTCTAATTTAATTATTTATAACACCCATGCCCATCAACTTAAAATATAGAGTTAGGGTTGGGGTTATAGTTAGGGCCAAAATTAGGATTAGGGTTAGAATTAAGGCCAAATTAGGGTTAATTTTAGGGTTAAATTTAGACTAGTCCCTGGACTTAAAATTTAGAGTCAGGGCTAGGGTTAGGGTTAGGGCCAAGATTTGTGGTTAGGGTTAGAATTTAGGGCCGAATTAGGGTTAGTTTTAGGTCTAAATTTAGACTAGTCCCTGAACTTAAAAGTTAGAGTCAGGGCTAGGGTTAGGGTTAGGGCCAAAATTAGGGTTAGGGTTAGGGTTAGGGTTAGGGGTTAGGGTTAGGTAAGAGGTAGATTATATTTTATGTTACCTGAGGAGGATAGGTGCACTGGCAGCAGGGAAGGATGGATGGCCACCTCCAGGAAGTCCTGACCGCACACGCGAACGCACACACGGCGCGCCCACATATCGTGGTTCATGAGTGTTATGAAGTAATGTGTGTTGTAGGAAATATGTGCGATTATGTGTCTAGGGTCCTGAGGAGGAGAAGACCGAAGAGAGCGATGGTGAGAGATGTGGTACAAAATAAAATAAATTGCTATTAAAAGAGAAAAGAGTAAAGTTTATGTGGGTTCAGTCCCCCTGGGGATTCGATCTCGGGTCTTCCAGGGGGTAGCGCATATGTTGAACCAGTGCGCCATTTTATTTCTAGGATTGCTAGTAGGAGAGAAATATAAGAGGGTAATGAAGGTGAGTGAAAAAAAAAAATTAATATTATGTGATTAATGCAAAATAATAAGAAAGGTGATGAATATGACATGTAAGGCTACATGCTCATATATATACACACACAGATATATGTGTATACATGTGTAGAAGAGGAAAGGAGGCCGAGAAAATGAATGGACTGCTGGGGATATAAAGTGGAGATTAAAGAGTAGCAGAAAAGCATAAAAATGAGGTTAGGATGAGAGTGAAGAGTCCAAGGTGGAGATGGATGTTGAGAGGAGGGTGAAAGGGTCAAGAAAGGGTTAGGGTTAGGGTTAGGTGAGGGGAACTGAGCCTGTCCCCTCCTCGGTTGGAAGGGGACAGGGAAGGCACTCTCCGTCCCCCGGTCGTGCCTGCCACCCCGGTCCCACCTTCTATCCTTTGGGTAGGGCTGGCGGGGCCGCTGGTGTCTTCCACCGCGACGGACCACCGTCCACCCTCCCTGCTGCAAACTTCCCATCTACGTAGGTAAGTATTGTTTTTAAATTAACCTGTTTTATATTGTTTTTAGATCGCGGTGTATATAAGTAATAACTAGGTAGATATATATTATGAAATTAAAGTTTATATAAAGTATCAAAAATGAAATCTAAAAAATGAAATTTAACGTGTGCCCAGGGGCAACGTTTCGACCGGGGAGGGTCTTCTTCAGGCCTAGCACACGTAAAACAAAAAGACTGGCTATGTCTCTTCTGGCTGTGGGATAATGTTTCCCCTCTGACTGCCAAGGTAAGAATGAGCTCTGAACAGAGCTTCTGCTTATATAGAGTGGTTGGCCCCGCCCCTTTTCTGAATTAAATTTGTGTTGACCAAATTGTCTTTTTCTTTTAGGTACTCCGGATTGTTTTTAAGAAGAGGTAGGTAAGTATAGATTTATATTATGAAATGTTAAATTATTTTTAAGGTAAGTATAATTAGATCCAATTGTGTTTTTAATGGTTTTTAATTAAAATGTTTTGTTGTATTAATTATTGTTTATTGTTTTAACAGGTAATTCAGGTAAGTAATTATATTAGGGTTAAATTTGGTTAGGGTTATAACAGAGAGATTAGGGTTGGGGCTAAAATATAGATTAGGGTTAGCCAATCGATTAGGGTTAGGGTAAATTAGGGTTAGCCAAAAAATTAGGGTTAGAGCCTAGGTAATGGGTAGGGTTAAATCCCAAAATTTAGGGTTAGGGTAGCCAATTGATTAGGGTTAGGAAATTGATTAGGGTTAGAGAGCCAATTGATTAGGGTTAGAAACAGGTTAGGGTTAGAGCCAAATAGGGTTATGCAAGGTAAGCCATTGGTTAGGGTTAGGGCCAAGATAATGGGTGGGGTTAAGTCCAGAATATAGGGTTAGGGTTAGGGCCAAATAGGGGTAGAGGGTTAGGGTTAGGGTTAGGGTTAGGGGTTAGGGTTAGGGTTAGGGGGTTAGGGTTAGGGTTAGGGTTAGGGGCGGGGGACTGATCCCGTCTCCGGTCGGGGATCGGGGACTGGTCCCGTCTCCTGTAGGGGACGGGGGCTGCACTCTCCGTCCACCCATCTCTCTGGTCCTGGCGGTAGGGTAGGCGCGCCGGCCGGCGTCGGCCCCCCCGTTGGACAACGGTCCATCCGTCCTCATCCATGGTGAGTAATGTTTTTAAATCAAAAATCAAAAATGAATTTTTTAATTGAAAATTTTTATTCAAAAATCAAAAATGAATTAAAATAAAACAATGAAAAAAGGAAGGTGTGTCGGCGGCAACGTTTCGACAATTAACAGTCTTCCTCAGGCCTAATGACACACAACGTAACTCTCTCTTCTCTTGTAGGATAGCTGGACATGTGCTCAGCTCGGAGTCTAAGTAAGTTATGAGCTCCTGCTAGAGCTCCTCCCCTTTTAAAGCCTCTGTTTGGTGTATAAAATTTGCAAAATAAAATACAACCCCAACTTGTTTTTTAGGTCCTATTGCAGGTAAGTGTATAATGAATTGTTTTTAATGATTTTATGAATTTGGATTATGAAAGAAGGTAAGTATAATTTGTTTTTATTGTGATTAATTTATTAAGGAATAAAGGTAAGTACATTATGAATTGTTTTATTGTGATTAATTTATAAAGGAATTAAGGTAAGTATATTATGAATTGTTTTAATGGATTTATGAATTAGGATTAATTTGAAGGTAAGTATATTTAACTTGTGATTAATTTATTCATGAATTTGGGAATAAAGGTAAGTATTATGTTAGTAAATGTAACATGTACAACAAATGCAATATTGTTCTCCAGCCATTCTCCTGTGAAATATCTCCGTATCCAAAAATTAATTAATATATGAAATTGTTTTATGATATTTATTAATAAATTAATCCCATTCCAATCAAATTATGCATAAAATTTATTAGATCAATCCCTAACCTAGAAATAAAGAAAGGAAAGAGGATTAGGGTTAGGAAAAGTTAAGTGGATAGGGTTAAGAAAGTTAAAGGGGTCAGAATTAAGAAAGGGGAAGGGGTTAGGGTTAAGGTAAGGGAGGTGGTTAGGGTTAGGGAAGGGGAATGGGTTAGGGTTAGGGAAGGGGGAGAGGTTAGGGTTAGGGAAGGGGAGGTGGTTAGGGTTAGGGAAGGGGAATGGGTTAGGGTTAGGGAAGGGGGAGAGGTTAGGGTTAGGGAAAGGGAGGTGGTTAGGGTTAGGGAAGGGGAAGGGTTAGGGTTAGGGAATAGGGTTAGGGTTAAGGACTAGGGCTTCTGTCGCACTTCTGGAACTCGTAGAATGGGCCGGAATTCCCAACTTGTCAGAAGGACTTTCCTTCCAAATTGGTACATTAGAGGGAATACCCAACTTGGAAATCACATTCTTGGGTGAGTTTAGGGATTTCGGGTTAGGGTTAGGGTTAGGGTTAGGGTTAGGGGGTTAGGGTTAGGGTTAGGGTTAGGGGTTAGGGTTAGGGTTAGGGTTAGGGTTAGGGTTAGGGGGTTAGGGTTAGGGGGTTAGGGTTAGGGGAGGGGACTGAACCCGGGGAAGGGGCGGAGCCCGCGGCCAAGAAGCCTCTTCCCGGGCCTGGGGGAGGGGACGGAGCCCGCGGCCAAGAAGCCTCTCCCCCAGGGTATGCGCTCTCCACCCTGTGGAGGGTAAGTCCCCCCTCCCATCTTCTCTAATTAGGTAAGTACAACCCTTATGTTTAGGTTTGTTTTTTAAGTTTTTTAAGTTTTCCATTTTTTTAGGTTTTTTAGATTTTTTTAGACTTAGGCTTAGTTTTTAGTAATTCCCTCCCTTTGTTTTTGTTAACATGTCTTTTTCTTCTGCAGGTTTCGGCGGCTCGCGACGTTTCGTCCTCGGATTGGGACTTCTTCAGGCTTAGGCCAATACTGCAGGTAAGTGTCCCTCTAATAGTGGAGATGTTGCTCCTTCAAATTCCCCAGCCAAAGTGATGTGTTAGTGTGCGTCTTCCTTATATAGCTCCTAATTTGCATATTATTTAGTTGTCTAAAATTTAGTGTTACCCTTAACTTGTAATTTATGTTATGAACTGTTTGTCCTTTAGCCAATGTTTAGAATGTTTTTAACCCATGAATTTAGTAATAATTAACTTAGATACCCCTATGAATTTATATAGTAACTTAGATTAGTTTATTTATATATTTTTATTGATTATATTGATGAATTGTCCTATTTCCCTTATGTCCTAATTCTTCTTCCCTTTCTGTTTCCTTCTCCCTTTTCCTATCCTCCATCCTTTACACATAACCGGTGATTAATTTATCTTCTTTAATAATCGTACCTCGTATGCTAATTTTGGCCTCTCTTGGGC